>NW_015389615.1:110031-114374 GCF_001527695.2 Protobothrops mucrosquamatus
GGATGGGATGGGATGGGATGGGATGGGATGGGATGGGATGGGACGCGATGGGATGGGACGGGATGGGATTAGAAGGGATAGGATAGGATAGGATAGGATAGGATAGCACCATGTGATGGAGTGAGATCCCATCACTCACTTCAGCTTCTGCCAATCCAGCAGGTAGACTAGGTTGAGTAAGCAAGACAGACCAAAAGCCAACCAGAAAGACTATGGGGATGCTGCAACCATCATAAGTGTGAAAAATAGTCATAAATCACCTTTTTTGAGCTCATTCAATATGTAGAAGGTAAAGTCTTCATCAGGGTCCAGCCCAAGCCAGGAATAAACAACATGGTGACTGCTTTAGAAAGAAGGTTGTTGTTTATTGAAGAAGAGAGCCAGACAGAAAGATGGCTCTGGAAGAAAAGAGAATGAGCACATGTAGGGAGTGGGTTTTTAATACCCTCTGGAGCCTTTTGTTTGGAGTTGTTCCTGTGGCATGAAGTTTGAACTGAGTCTGAGTGTGCCCTTTGGCATCTGTTGGTTAATCTTATTATGTCCTGCCTTATAGTTTGGGTGGGGTATGTAGATTTTAGGTGTTTTTGTCTTCCTAAGCTTCTAGCTGGAGGGCTCCAACCTTCCTGAATGGATTATCACATCTGCATTTCTACAGAGCTGGTTTCTGCTTGGGGGAGGGAGACCTGGGGCTACTAAGAAAACTGGGCATGCTTTTCCGCCTCTTTAATATTTTCTTCTCTGGGGGGGCTGATTTCCCACAAATGTATGAACTGTTATAAGTCAAAGACTTCCTGTACTTATTCTGACAGGATTAAGGGCTGACAATTTTTTTGGGGAACAGAAATGTATTCAGATATGTTACTGCTAAAATATTGTTTGTTTGTTTGTTTGTTTTTTAAAAAACAAAACCCTTTTTCCCGTTGGGAAAATCAGTAAGAGGTTAATTTTAACTTAATGCTTGTCTACTCTTTTTGATTCTTCTCAGCAATTTCAGAAAAGAAATCAGTGGCAGGGTTGGAAAAGTGAAAGCAAGAAGTTCAACAACAGTTTTTTCTTTCCTTGATGATAAATCAATTGTCAACGCTGCAAATACTGTATATTCTTGCTTTGACAATATGCAGAACTGTCTGGTATTTTTATAGTTAAATCAGGCAACAGTGAAATGGGAGGAGAATAAGGAAAGCCCGGGAAAAAGAAACCGGAAGTAAATCACATCTTCCAAGTTAATTGGAAGATGTGAACCATGACCCCAAAATAGAGGAGGGAAAAATGCCTGGAATGTATGTGCAATGGAAAAGAATCTCAGATCTAAGCATTTCCACCATGCCGTACTGACATCTCTGTAACCTTAATAAATGCTTTTAGGGTAAAAATATGCCTGAAAGTCATTTTAAGTGTTTCGTTAATCAGACACATGACATCAATGTGGTCTCTCTCTCTCTCTCTCTCTCTCTCTCTCTCTCTCTCTCTCTCTCTCTCTCTCTCTCTCTCTCTCTCTCTCACACACACACACACACACACACACACACACACACACAAACACACACACACACACACACAGCCTTCTTTCTTTATACAAACATAAGGCCCAAATATTAGATATTTGAACTAGCAACTTGCATGTTAACAGACTAGCCAAAGTTCTAATGCAAAAGTTAACCATGTGAACTCATTCAAAATAGTTCCAACAATGGGGAAAAATAATAATAATCTTTTCTTACAGGAATCTGATTTCTTACAGGAATCTGGGGGGGGGGAAGCTGAATACAATAAGATTTAATAATCATTTTTTTCTGGCTCTATAAGGAAAAGCACAAATATTTCTGTTACAAAACAAGGAATGGACTACCGATGGCGATGCTAAGGTTGAGCCTTCGTAGAATGTGTTCAGAATAATCTACAGAAAAGCTAGAATTTATGCCCTCGGTTATGCAGTAAGAGCATGAAAGTTAATCAGGATCAATTCAGTGTTGAGACTGGGTGGCCTAGTGGTAAAGATTCTCACCCTCCACTCGAAAGGTTGAGAGTTCAATCCCAGGTAGTGGCAGATGTTTTTTTTTCTCTCTTAGGGTGCAAGGATAAAGTATCTACTGAGAACTCCACATAGGTGTCAGGAAGGGCATCTGGACAATAAATTCTCAACTCCTTCCAATCACCCTGAATCTACCCCGAATTAAGGGACGTTGTTGTTGTTAGTTGTGAAGTCGTGTCCGAACCATCACAACCCCATGGACAACATTCCTCGAGGCCTTCCTGTCCTCTACCATCTTCTGGAGTCCATTTAAGCTCACGCCTACTGCTTCAGTGACTCCATCCAGCCATCTCATTCTCTGTCATCCCCTTCTTTTCTTGCCCTCCATCTTTCCCAGCATTAGGCTCTTCTCCAGTGAGTCCTTCCTTCTCATTAGGTGGCCAAAGTACTTGAGTTTCAACTTCAGGATCTGGTCTTCTAAAGAGCAGTCAGGGTTGATCTTCTCTAGGACTGACCGGTTTGATCGCCTTGCAGTCCAGGAGACTCGCAGGAGTCTTCTCCAGCACCATAGTTCAAAGGCTTCAATTCTTTGGCGCTCAGCCTTTATTATGGTCCAACTTTCATAGCCATACATTGCAACAGGGAAAACCATTAAGGGACTAGAGCAGGGTTAAGCAACCTTTCATGACTCGTGGACTTCAACTCCCAGAATTCCTGAGCCAGCATGAGGGAAACTTTAGCCCCTTCATGACTCATGGACTTCAACTCCCAGAATTCCTGAGCCAGCATGAGGGAAACTTTGGCCCCTTCATGACTTGTGGACTTCAACTCTCAGAATTCATGAGCCAGCATGGCTCAGCTTGGAAACCTCTCCCTTTCCCCTCAGCATGGCTGGCTCAGGAATTCTGGGAGTTGAAGTCCACGAGTCATAAAAGAGCCAAGGTGGCCTATCCCTGGACTAGAAGGTTATAAAAGTAAAAACAAAAATACTGGCAGGGTCCCACTAAAAGAATAGTGAGAGACACCCCTGAAAGTAGAGGCAATGCTATTTATGCCTTACGAAAAGAAGCGGGAAAATGATGTACAGAAAGGAAGGGGAAGTAATGCACATATAAAGACTTATTTATTTAAGGCAAGTAATTGGCTTCAAAGGAATATTAAGGAGCTTGTGCTGTTCCAGTCATGCTCTGAAGTCACAATCCCATTTTAAAGCCGTTGCGGTTGGCTTCGCACCAGGAAGTTGCTTTTGCACCAGAAAGAAAGATGAACAGCCCTTCTTTCAGCATCATCCAAGTTTCCCCTTCTCTTCCTGGACCCACCTTGCCAATAGGTGCCACAATTGGGAAGGTCCAGAGGGCAGCAATCTGACTGCCTACACAAAGCACCAACTCATCTCCCCGCAAAGTGGGACCTATTTTATCCACCCACATAGAACACGCTTTCACACGGTTAGGTGGAAAGAAGCTGAGCCGAGTGACGAGAGCTCATCCCGACACACACAGTGCTAGGACTCGAACCTCTGGAGCTGAAGCCATCTCCAGCATCATTAATCCACTGAGCCTCTGAGCCTTTTTTCTATTCTCATGAATATGTATGAAGAAGAGTAGGCCATGGAAATCTATTCCTCTTCCCGGGGTGCTTACACCTGATGGAACTTTAGTTGGAAGCAGTACCAGGAAAAAAAAAATGTGTTGAATGACATGTGATAGCCTCTATGCATTAAAGCATGAAGCAATCTGCCCCCCTCCCACGCATTGTTTTTAAAAAGGGGCCATTCAGCCGTAGCTTAAAATGACAGCAAGGAGTGGATTTCCTTCCCTCTGATTGGCAGCAGGCATCACTCATTATTTTCTTGGCCATGCGTGACAGGAGCACATCACTTCAAAGCACATCTGGCAGGTTTGAAGGGGATTATTTTGGAGAGGTTTACCAATAAATGTCAGGCCAATTTTTTTTTCTCAAATTCATCATCCCTGTCAATCGTTCCCTGGGTTATTTTCAGTGCTTCCCTAGGTGTATCTGGGAGAGATGCTAATGAGATAGATAGATAGATAGATAGATAGATAGATAGATAGATAGATAGATAGATAGATAGATAGATAGGTAGGTAGGTAGGTAGGTAGGCAGGCAGGCAGGCAGGCAGGCAGGCAGGCAGGCAGGCAGGCAGGCAGGTAGGCAGATAGACAGATAGATAGATAGATAGGTAGATAGGTAGGTAGGTAGGTAGGCAGGCAGGCAGGCAGAGAGATAGACAGATAGACAGACAGACAGGTAGGTAGGTAGGTAGGTAGGTAGGTATGTAGATAGATAGATAGATAGATAGATAGATAGATAGATAGATAGATAGATAGATAGATAGATAGATAGATAG
>NW_015389615.1:114845-116568 GCF_001527695.2 Protobothrops mucrosquamatus
AGACAGGAGAAAGAGGAAGCACAGAGAGAGAAAGAGAAAGAGAGATGTCTTCTTTTCTTTAGACTAGCCAAACTCAAGTCCTGCAGCCATTCTTTGTATGTTTTAGTTTTGGTCACCAGAATATAAAAAAGGTGTTAAGACTCTAGAAAGAGCAACGAAGATGATTAGGGGGGCTGGAGGCTAAAACATATGAAGAACAGTTGCAGGAATTGGATATGTATAAGTCTAGTGAAAAGAAGGACTAGAGGAGACATGATAGCAGTGTTCCAATATTTGAGGGGCTTCCATAAAGATGAGGGAGGCAAAGTATTCTCCAAAGCACCAAAAGGGAAGAAAACAACCAAATGGATGGAAACTAATCAAGGAGAAAAGCAACCTAGAACTAAGGAGAAACTTCCCAACGGTGAGGACAATCAACAAATGGAACAACTTGCCTATGGGTGCTTCATCACTTGAGGTTTTTAAGAAGAGATTGGACAGCCATTTGTCTAGAATGGTATAGGGCAGGGATAGGCAACCTTGGCTCTTTTATGTCTTGTGGACTTCAATACCCAGAATTCCTGAACCAGCCATGCTGACTCAGGAATTCTGGGAGTTGAAGTCCACAAGTCATGAAAGAGCCAAGGTTGCCTACCCCTGGTCTAGGGTCTCCGACCTGAGTAGGGGATTGGACTAGAAGACGTTCAAGCTCCCTTACAACACTCTTACTCTCTATATAAAAAAATTAAGAGAGCAACAATGTGTGGGAATTGCCTGCATCACAGCTGATTTCCCAAGCTCATTATAAATATAGCTTTGTCAACTTGGGTGTGGAGTCTTGCATCTTTTCCACATTTCCTATTTGTGTACTTTCACCTATAAAAATTCGCTCCAGTGTTCCCAGTTACAACCTTTTTTAAACAGCAAATCGCTGGATTCCCCATTGATTTTGCTTGCTAGAAGTTTGCAGAAGTGATCGCATGAGCCCGGGACACTGCAACCGTCGTAAGTATGAACCAATTGCCAAACATCAGAATTTTGATCACATTCTCATGGGGAGGCTGCAATGGTCATAAGTGTGAAAAACGGTCATAAGTCATTTTTTTCAATGCTGTTGGAATCGACACTAAGGAGAATGTCGTAAGATGAGGAATACCTGGAGAGAGAGAGAGAGAGAGAGAGAGAGAGACAGACAGACAGACAGACAGACAGACAGACAGACAGACAGACAGACAGACAGACATATATGTGTCTCTGTTGTTACTGTTTCTTTACACACCTACATCTAAATCACATTTCTTTGAAAGTGATGATAAAGATAATTATTTTGTCAAAAACTACTCTGGATATAAATTATAGCGGATAGATAACTTTCTGATCCGGATATTAATCAAAGGACAAGGAGAGTACAATCAGTTTGTCGTGAAATATACACAGGCGGTATTGAGCCACTCAATAATTCCCGATTTTATTCCCTCGGCATCTGGATGTATGCACAGGACTCCCAAAGATTTAAAAATCAAACCGAAAGAAGCGCCACAAATCTTTAAAATAAAGCAGGCTCCCTGCTTCTGATAACATAACTGTGGAAAGCATGGGTAGGCTCCAGAAATCAATGAATCTTATGCTTCTGATAATAGTGACAGAAGTAATATAAAAAGGAAGGATAAAGGATTTATGAAAAGCAAGCAGAGTTTGCAGACTCAAAGAGTGAGAGTGAGAGAGAGAGAAAGAGAGAGAGAGA
>NW_015389615.1:118890-123458 GCF_001527695.2 Protobothrops mucrosquamatus
TCTCTCTCTCTCTCTCTCTCTCTCTCTCTCTCTCTCTCTCTCTCTCTCTCTCTCTCTCTCTCTCTCTCTCTCTCTCTCTCCCTCTCTCTCCCTCTCTTCCTCTCTTTTCCTCTCTCTCTCTCTTTCTCCTCTCTCCTCTCTTTTCCTCTCTCTCTCCTCTCTCTCTCTTTCTCCTCTCTCCTCTCTTTTCCTCTCTCTCTCTTTCTCCTCTCTCCTCTCTTTTCCTCTCTCTCTCTCTCTCTCTCTCTCTCTCTCTCTCTCTCTCTCTCTCTCCAAAATGATTCCTTCTAAATTTGACACTCACGTTACAGCATAATACAGATTAATTTGCTCAGGCATTACGTCTCTATTTTATTTATTTATTTATTTTTCTTCCTACAAAACAGCAGCCCGTCCAAAATTGCATTCTGGAATTAAGCGCCCCTCATTAGGAAGAGGAATCGAGAAACGATGTGAGCATTTAAAAGATTTGAATTGCCTTTTCTTTTTCTTTTTTTTTCTTTTTTGTTTGTTTTGAAACAGCCTAAGGGTTTTTGTTTTGTTTTTGTTTTTTTTGTTTTTTTTAGAAATGCAATGATAAATCAGCGAGGCAAAAATAAAACAAAGACAGGTGCAGGGAATTTGTTTCTCCCTGGCTTGTTTAGATTCAAGTGAGGTCTAGAAAGTGGAGCAAAAGGGATCACTTTTCTACGGGGGTAGAAGAGATTATACGATGTCTTTTAGGGACAGGGGAACTTTGAAATAATAGAAAGTACTTGTAGCTCGGGTTTTAGATTTTGGCAGTGGTTTTGTTTAGATACAGTTTCTGAACGTTTCATTACCAAGCTAGGAAACATCACCAGTAGGATGTTCTTGTCCTATTCTCCTAAGCTTATAAATGTCCTGTGTGGCCGTGTGGTCAGTTGGATGTGCAATTGGTTGGTTGTCTGGAGCTATGTTTAAATTCTGAGCAGCTGATTGGTTCTCTTGTTGATTGGCAGTTCGAATGGTTCCAGTTTCTTACATATTCATATGCTGGATCTAGACCAGTTTTGGTCACCATACTACAAGACAGATGTTGAGACCTTGGAAAAAGTTCAGAGAAGAGCAGCTAAGATGATCCAAGGCCTGGAGACTAAAACATACGAAGAAAGGATGCAGGACTTGGGTTTGGCCATTGTGGAGAAAAGAAGAAATAGGGGTGACATGATAGCAATATTCTAGTATTTGAGGGGCTGCCAAAAAGAAGAGGGGGTCTCCAAAGCACCAGAGGGCAGGACAAGAAACAATGGATGGAAATTGACCAAAGAGAGAAGCAACCTGGAATTAAGGAGAAACTTCCTGACAGGGAGGACATTTAACCAGTGGAACAGAAGTTGCCTCCAGAAATCGTGGGCGCTCCATCACTGGAGATTTTTAAGAAGAGGCTGGACAGTCACTTGTCTGAAATGATATAGGGGCTAGACTAGAAGACCTCCAAGATCCCTTCTATTCTATTCTATTCTATTCTATTCTATTCTATTCCATTCCATTCCATTCCATTCCATTCCAGTCTAGTCCAGTCCATATTTTCTTTTCTATTCTATTCTGTTCCGTTCTGTTCCGTTCTGTTCCGTTCTGTTCCGTTCCATTCCATTCCATTCCATCCCATATATTCTATTCTATTCTATTCTATTCTATTCTATTCTATTCTATTCTATTCTATTCTATTCTATTCTATTCTATTCTATTCTATTCTATTCCAATATTCTATTCTATTCTAATATTCTATTCTATTCTATATTCCAATATCTATTCTATTCTATTCTATTCTATTCTATTCTATTCTATTCTATTCTATTCTATTCTATTCTATTCTAATATTCTATTATATTCTATTATATTCTATTCTATATTCCAATATCTATTCTATTCTATTCTATTCTATTCTATTCTATTCTATTCTATTCTATTCTATTCTATTCTATTCTATTCTATTCCGTATGAATATGCTTGTTAATTGTTCCTTTGGTAGACTACCAGGCCTCAATAATTTCACATGTGTGGCATGTGTTGGCATGCCCAATTATTGTTGTTCCTCCCCAATCAAACGGATGTCGTTTATCATCAATGTGGTTTGAGATCAGGGATTTTTGGTCATGTCATTTAACTGCTAGTTGATGTTCATGAACCCTCGTTTTCAATGGCCTTCCTATTTGTCCCACAGAGAACTGGTTACAATTGTTGCCCTTGATTTTGTACACTATGTTGCTGTTGTCTTCCTTCATTATTTTGTCTTTGGCTTTAGATAGCTCTTTTCTGAGTGTAAATGTGGCTAGGTGAGCTATCATTGCAGTATTCTGGCAGCCATTTTGGATGTTCCTTTGATGTATGGCAGGACTTGGTTTTGTGTTGTGCTTGGCTGTGTATTTTGTCGGGGTTTGGATGATAAGCATCGTATTAGGAAACAGAGGAACTTCGTCTATTCCAAACCAGATAACTTAACTATCTCAGCCCTACCTGTGGCTGTTTTATAACCAACAGAGAACCAGTTTGGTGTAGTGGATAAGGTGATGGCCTAGAAACACCAGAAGATTTTGAGTTTTAGTTTCACTTTAGGTATGAAAAGCTAGTTAGGGGACTTTGGGCCAATCCCCAGGAGACGGTGAGTTCTAGTCCTGCTGCCTCAGGCATGAAAAGCTGGCTGGGTGACTTTGGGGCCATCACCAGGAGATGGTGGGTTCTAGTCCCGCTTTAGGTATGAAAGCTGGTGGGGTGACTTTGGGCCAAATCACTAGGAGACGGTGAGTTCTAGTTCTGTCTTAGACACAGAAGCAAGCTGGTTGACTTTGGGCCAATCACCAGGAGATGGTGAGTTCTAGTCCTGTCTTGGGCATGGAAGCCAGCTAGGTGACCAGCAGACTGTGAGTTCTAGTCCTTTCTTTGGCATGGAAACCAGCTGGGTGACTTTGGGCCAATCACCAGGAGACTGTGAGTTCTAGTCCTGTCTTGGGCACGGAAGCCAGCTGAATGACTTTGGGCCAATCACCAGGAGACTGTGAGTTCTAGTCCTGTCTTGGGCACAGAAGCCAGCTAGGTGACTTTGGGCCAATCACAGGAGATGGTGAATTCTAGTCCTGTCTTAGGCACGGAAGCCAGCTGGGTTACTTTGGGTCAATCACCAGGAGACTGTGAGTTCTAGTCCTGTCTTAGGCATGGAAACCAGCTGGGTGACTTTGGCCCAATCATCAGGAGATGGTGAGTTCTAGTTTTGCCTTAGGTATGAAAGCTGGTTGGTGACTTCCGGCCAATCTCCAGGAGATGGTGAGTTCTAGTTCTGTCTTAGGCATGGAAGCCAGCTGGGTGACTTTGAGCCATTTTCTCTCTGTCAGCCCTTACAGGAAAACCAAAAAGATCATAAAATGGATGCCACTCGTTTAATAACCAGCTTTCTTAATAATAGCACTTTTGTTCCAAATTATACTAATAAATCAAGGACTACCTGTAATTTCTTCCAACAGGGCAAAGTTGCACTCAAAAAGTACTACATGAGAAGCCATTGATTATCTACTCTCTGGTACATCCAGCGAACTTTCTTAATTTGTGGAACTTTTTTTTTTCTTTTTTCAAATTGTTTAAAGGTTAAATATGCCACTGAAAGATCTTTTTATAAAAACGAGCAGGGAGAACGTATGTATTTTTTTAAGGAACATCATATAAGGGCACACTTGGTTAATTAAAAAAAAGTATTTGACTTAGAAAATAAAAAAAAAATAGTTAATCAGCTGCAAAGCAAACGTCTTTGAAAGTAAAATCTGAGATCCCCTGGGAACTATGCTATATATGTTGATCCTAGAGGGATTTTTTTTTTTCTGGGAAAAAAAAATCAATTTCTCCCAAGGGACATTAAAGGGTTTAGTTTCAAAAGTGTTAGGAAAGTGACTGAAACTTACTTTTTAACTCTTCCAAAATCCCCCCTCCTCTTTGACTCTTTTATGAACAGTGCCAATTTATGAAAACTCTTCTTATTTGATCTCAAAGTGGCTTGTAGTGTCAAATTCGAAAAAAAGAAAAAGCCTGCCATTTGGATTTCAAGTGGAGAAAAGATCTTTTGAGGACCTGCCTAAAACTTACTAAAAAAATTACTTCCTCTGCTCACTGATACTGGCTTTCTAAGTGATGGTACATGTTGAATAGAAGGGCTTCCAAGACAGAATTTTGGGTACATCCCCTCCATTCCATTCCATTTCTGTCTGTTAACTCTATTCCTGAAAAAGTCCATGCAGTTTTCTTGGCACCATTTTTCAAAAATATTTTGCCTTTGCTGCCTTCTTAGAGTTGAAGAGTGTCTGGCTCAAATTCACCACTGATTTTAATCATTACATATCTTCCTGTCTAACTATGCACTATTTATCATCTCTCTCTCTCTCTCTCTCTCTCTCTCTCTCTCTCTCTCTCTCTCTCTCTCTCTCTCTCTCTCTCTCTCTCTCTCTCTCTCTCTCTCTCTCTCTCTCTCTCTCTCTCTCTCTCTCTCTCTCTCTCTCTCTCTCTCTCTCTCTCTCTCTCTCTCTCTCTCTCTCTCTCTCTCTCTCTCTCTCTCTCTCTCTCTC
>NW_015389615.1:123571-127068 GCF_001527695.2 Protobothrops mucrosquamatus
CTCTCTCTCTCTCTCTCTCTCTCTCTCTCTCTCTCTCTCTCTCTCTCTCTCTCTCTCTCTCTCTCTCTCTCTCTCTCTCTCTCTCTCTCTCTCTCTCTCTCTCTCTCTCTCTCTCTCTCTCTCTCTCTCTCTCTCTCTCTCTCTCTCTCTCTCTCTCTCTCTCTCTCTCTCTCTCTCTCTCTCTCTCTCTCTCTCTCACCTGAGGACAGGACATGAAGCAACAGATGGAAACTCACCAAGGACAGAAGCAACCTAGAACTAAGGAGAAATTTCCTGACAGTGAGAACAATTAATCAGTGGAACCACCTGCCTCCAGAAGCGGTGAATGCTCCAACACTAGATGTTTTCAAGGAGAGACTGGACAGCCATTTGTCCTGAATGATATAATGATATGCTTGAATGAGGAGTTTTGACTAGAAGTCCTTCAATATCCTTTCCAAGTCTGTTATTCTTTTAAGGAAACCTTGATGAGAATTTGATAATGTCGAATAATGATAAAGTGGTCTTACAGATTTGTTGTAGGATCCAATCTGGGTCGATCAATGGACTAGAGGTTTAGTCTTTCCAGTTTTCGGATTCATGGTGGACCCCATCCTCAGAGAAATTTCCTAACGGTGAGACCAATCAAACAATGAAATGGCTTGTTTTCAGAAGTTGTGGGTGCTTCATCACTGGAGGTTTTTAAGAAGAGACCAGACAGCCATTTGTCCTGAATAGTATAAGATCTACTGTTTGAGCAAGGGAATTGGACTAGAAGATCTATAAGGTGCCTTCCAATCCTTTAATTCTGTGTTCTGGTTTTTTTTCCTTTGTTTTTTAGGTATTGTGTTTGCTCTGAATCTGTACAAGCACCCTGAAATGAGTCCTTCTTAATCTACAATATAAATTGGTAAGTATTCCAGTATCTGAGGGGCTGCCACAAAGAAGAGGGGGGCAGGTTGTTCACCAGAGCAGCAGAGGGAGCACCCACGATTTCTGGTGGCAAGCTGTTCCACTGGTTGATTGTCCTCACTGTCAGGAAGTTTCTCTTTAATTCCAGGTTGCTTCTCTCCTTGATCAGCTTCCAACCATATGAAGAACGCCTGCAGGACTTGGGTTTGGCTAATCTAAAGAAAAGAAGAAACAGGGGAGACATGATAGCACTCTTCCAGTATCTGAGGGGCTGCCACAAAGAAGAGGTGTCAAATTATTCTCCAAAGTGACAGAGGGCAGGACAAGAAACAATGGTTGGAAATTTGTCAAAGAGAGAAGCAACCTGGATTTAAGGAGAAACTTCCTTACAGTGAGGACAATCAACCAGTGGAACAGCTTGCCACTAGAAATCATTGGCGCTCCATCGCTGGAAGTTTTTAAAAAGAGACTGAACAATCACCTGTCTGAGATGGTATAGGTCCTCCTGCTTGAGTAGGGGGCTGGACTAGAAGACCTCTAAGGTCCCTTCCAGTTCTATTCTATTCTATTCTATTCTATTCTATTCTAAAGTTAGAAATATATAAAGAAGTGCAAACATAGGAGTATACTTATATATACAGACATACCTAGGGAGTAGTATTGACAGAAAATTTTGGGAGAGGATTCAACCTCTGGATTATCAATGCTTTGCTTAGCATTATACTTTTAACATATCGGTAAAAATCTGTGACATTTTTAAAATGTCATCTTTTGAAAAGACTTTGCAGTTCACTTTTCAGTGGATGGGCAGAAGATAAGCTGCTAATGCAAAACTTGCTTTCTATCAAAGGATGAGATCCCAACTGTCTGTATTTCACAAAGCTTTGATATGCGAATTATCGTTTTGATTACGATTTTACAGTCTGTGCTATCCTTTGCAATAAAGGGGGGAAAAGGCCTCAGGAAACAATCTTCATATTTCAGGGTTGGCTTTTATATATTCAGAAAAGGCCAGGTGGGTAGATCAGAAACATCAACATCCTTAACAGAATAACAGAGACCTTGGAGGTCTTCTAGTCCAACCCCCTGCTCAGGCAGGAAACCCTATAGTACCATTTCAGACAAATGGTTGTCCAATCTCTTCTTAAAAACTTCCAGTGTTGGAGCATTCATAACTTCTGGAGGCAGGTCGTTCCACTGATCAATTGTTCTCACAATCCGGAAGTTTCTCATTAGTTCCAGGTTGCTTCTCTCCTTGATTAGTTTCCATCCGTTGCTTCTTGTCCTGCCTTCAGGTGCTTTGGAGAATAGCTTGACTCCCTCTTTTTGGGGGCAGCCCCTGAGATATTGGAACACTGCTATCATGTCCCCGCTCGTCCTTCTCTTTGTTAAATTGGACATACCCAATTCCAGCAACCGTTCTTCGTATGTTTTAGCCTCCAGTCCCCTGATCATCTTTGTTGCTCTTCTCTGCACTCTTTACTCTGTACTCTTAGTTCTTAATTTCAGTTCTTTATTTTCTTTCTTAAGAAAATGTAGGGCTCAGATTCCCCAAATGACTTAGAAGCATAGTGGCGAGTCTTAAATCTTTCATCAGGATAGAAGTTTATGATAGAACTAAGATAGAACTGTGGGGAGCAGGGACACTGATGCTCTAGTGGATCAATTAAATCCCCCCCCTCCAGAGGTGATCTGGGCCATCATGCCCAGGGGAGAAACATCCTTTGAAGGGCCTGTTTGCTGCTCCTTAAAGCAGCTGTGTTTTTTTTCTGGGATCAGGAGGCTGCCCTCTGCATCTGCGGCAAAAAATCCAGGGAAATGTCACATGCCGTTTGAGGACTTGCCAATTAGTGCCATCTGCACAATCCTGCTGCTCCTAATACTTTGTGGCTTTTGCATCTGAAGCATATGTGTAATCCTGCAATGCAATTATTCACGCACACATAGATATGTATCCATATAGATAGATACGCAGATGGTTTCATGATACGTTGCGCAATTGCTTCCCTCCATTCTGATCTGTTAGAATACATTAGAGCTGGAAGGGACCATGGAGGTCTTCTAGTCCAGCCCTCTGCTCAAGCAGGAGAACCTATACCATCTCAGACAAGTGACTGTCCAGTCTCTTCTTAAAAACCTCCAGTGATGGAGCACCCACAACTTCTGGAGGCAGGCTGTTCCACTGGTTGATTGTCCTCACTGTTAGGAAGTTTCTTCTTAATTCCAGGTTGCTTCTCTCTTTGGTCAATTTCCAACCATTGTTTATTGTCCTTCCCTCTGGTGCTCTGGTGAACAACCTGGCCACCTCTGCCTTGTGGCAGCCCCTCAGATACTGGAATACTGCTATCATGTCTCCTCTATTTCTTCTTTTCTTTAGGCTAGCCCATGCTGGATGAGGAATTCTGAGAGTTGAAGCCCACGAGTCATAAAAGAGCCAAGGTTGCCTACCCCTGGACTAGCCAAACCCAAGTCCTGCAGCCATTCTTCATATGTTTTAGCCTCCAGGCCTTGGATCATCTTAGTTGCTCTTCTCTGATTTTTTTCCAAACTCTCAGCATCTTTTTTGTGATATGGTGACCAAAATTGGCTGCAGTATTCCAGGTGTG
>NW_015389615.1:127791-131419 GCF_001527695.2 Protobothrops mucrosquamatus
TCCTTCCTTCCCATCTGCCTTCTCCAGAGGCAGCTGGCTCAGGAATTCTGGGAGTTGAAGTCCAAGAGTCATAAAAGGGCCAAGGTTGACTACCCCTGGAATTAATTCCTTCTGATGCCAACAGGGTTGATTTCTCAGAAGAAGAAAAAAAAAGTGAGAGTAATTGAACCCAAGAAGATTGTTGAGCAACTTGCCCAGCTCCATCCTTCCCTTTCTCGTTCATTTTGTCAGCCTTATTCAAGTTAATTGCCCTTTAGATATGTTGAATTATTTCTCCCGGCATCTTCCTTTTGCTAACCATCATGACCTGTACGTCCAACATGATTGGGCCAGGCAATAATTGTTTTGTTGACCATGTGCAGCAATCACTGTAATCACAGGACAATTATGTATCATTTACAGGGATATTTGCACCTTGCAAATGTAATTTGCATTCCCCACCCATGAAAGGGACACATCTTTAAGGTCAAACTCCAGCTTCTTTTTTTAAAAAAGGGGGGAAATACTTTTTAAAATGCCGTACAATGATCACAAATTCAACCACAATTTTTGTTTCATTTCTCCCCCCAACAAATATAAGCAAAAATGAACATGCTTATCAAGACATCTCTCTCTCTCTCTCTCTCTCTCTCTCTCTCTCTCTCTCTCTCTCTCTCTCTCTCTCTCTCTCTCTCTCTCTCTCTCTCTCTCTCTCTCTCTCTCTCTCTCTCTCTCTCTCTCTCTCTCTCTCTCTCTCTCTCTCTCTCTCTACGCATCTATCTTTCTATGTCTGTCTGCCTGTCTGTCTGTCTGTCTGTCTGTCTGTCTGTCTCTATCTATCTATCTATCTATTTATCTATCTATCTATCTATCTATCTATCTATCTATCTATCTATCTATCTATCTATCTATCTATCTATCTATCTATCTATCTATCTATCTATCTATCTATCTATCTACCATCTAAACATTTCTTTCTATGTCTAGATTGCTAGCTATATCTGTCTGTCTGTCTGTCTGTCTGTCTGTCTGTCTGTCTGTCTGTCTGTCTGTCTGTCTGTCTATCTATCTACGCATCTATCTTTCTATGTCTGTCTATCTCTCTAGTTAGATAGCTAGCTCTATCTATCTATCTATCTATCTATCTATCTATCTATCTATCTATCTATCTATCTATCTATCTACGCATCTATCTTTCTATGTCTGTCTATCTCTCTAGTTAGATAGCTAGCTCTATCTATCTATCTATCTATCTATCATCTATCTATCTATCTATCTATCTATCTATCTATCTATCTATCTATCTATCTATCTATCTATCTATCTATCTATCTATCTATCTATCTATCTATCTATCTATCTATCTATCTATCTATCCAGTTCATAAGGCAATTCAAATTGGCATAACAGAATTAAGAGGGTTTAAAATAGAGCTGTTATTCCCAAGGCTATCCTACTGATGTTGCAATAATTTCAAATAACCATGAGAGGGTAGCAAAGAGATACAGAGCACGCCAGCTCTTTGCTGCCCCTTAATGGTCATCTCAGGAACCACAGCCCTGATATGCTCTTCAGCCATCAAATGAAAAACCATTAAGTTAACATTTCCCCAACTTCAATGGAAGCACTAAGTCAGGGGTCCCCAACCTAGGGTCTGCAGCCCAGTACCGGGCTATGGCCTGCTGGCCACTGGGCCCCAGGAATAGCTGGTGAGCCCCCCTTTGCAGTAGCACCGCCGCACAGTGCAAATGTGCGGGGATGCTGGCACTGCCACCAGCGTCACCCGGGCACCAGTGTCCCATTTGCGCATGTGTGCGGGTGCCAGGTACCCATTTGCACATGCGTACGGGTGCCAGCGGCCCATTTGCATATGTACATGGGTGCCAGCGACCCGTTTGCGCATGTGTGCGGGTGCCGGTGGCCTGTTTGCACATGTGCATGGCTGCCAGCGGCCTGCTTGTGCATGTGTGTAGGTGCCAGTGCCTGTTTCTGCATGCGCATGGGTGCCAACGGCCCATTTGCACATGTGTGTCAACGCTGCTAATATTGGATATTCCTGCTTTGACAAAATATGCAAAACTGTCTGGTAATTTTAGAGTTAACTTAGATCAGTGGTTCTCAACCTTTTTAATGCCACGACCCCAACCGGTCGTAAGTCGAGGACTAAACCGGTCGTAAGTCGAGGACTAAACCGGTCGTAAGTCGAGGACTAAACCAGTCGTAAGTCGAGGACTACCCAACCAGTCGTAAGTCGAGGACTTTCCCTGCCCGGGAGCGCCGCGCATGCGTGGTTCCGCCCCCTGCGCCGGCCGAGGCGTAGCTGGCAAGCGGCAGAGACGGAGCAGGCCGACCACCAGCTGGCCCAGCCCAAGGGAGGTAAGGCACCCGCCGGAAAAGGGGGAAAAAATGGCGGACAAAAAAACATGGCGGACAAAAAAAATGGCGGACAGCCTTGCTTGGCGACCCCCATGAAATGGTCGATCGACCCCAAATGGGGTCCCGACCCACAGGTTGAGAACCACTGACTTAGATGATGCTGGGAGGGGAGGAGAAAGAATGTGTGTAGAGAGTAATTACCTGGGCTTCAGAACGGAAGTGAACCTTTGCCCCCCAGGCTGATTGGAGAATGTGATTTATGACTGCAAAATAGAGGAGGGGAATAGGCAGGAATGTTGTGTGCCAGGGGGAGGGGAATTTAGATCTTGGCATCCATCCATGCCGTGCCGACACTCTGTTACACAAAATAAAGGCTTTTTAGGATAAACAATGCCTGGAAGTTCTTTGAAGTGTTTCATTAGTCGGAACCATGACAATGTGTGCGGATGCCAGCGGCCCACTTACACATGTGTGTGGGTGCCAGTGGCCTGTTTGTGCATGCGCGTGGGTGCCAGAGGCCCATTTGCACATGCATGCCGGTGCCAGTGATCCATTTGCGCATGCACATGTGCACCAGTGCATGTGCCATGGGCGTGCGCTGCCTGCCTGTGTATACATGCAGACTCTAGTGCTGCCCTCGTGCATGTGTCCACTTACGCATGTGCGTGCAGGGCTGCATGAGTGCACATTTCCCTGCTGCTCCCTTTCCTTCTGGGCCACCAAGGAATATTTGATGAAGAACTAAGAAAACTAGCTTAAGTCATGGGGAAATTAAACTAAAAAAAAACAACCATAAGAAAACAGAATTTTCAAATGACAGCAGCATGAAACTGTTTTCTGGCTTTAGATGAGTTTATAATTTCCTTCTGGAGGGAAATACAGTGTCGAAAAGCTCATGTGGAGGGGAAGAGAAAGTGTGGAGGATGGAACCTAGAGGTATAAACTTAAGGTACCAGGCTAGAAACTATGGGAATGTCTATTCGAGTCCTGCCTTAGGCATAAAAGTCAGCTGGGTGATCACCAGGAGACTGAGAATTCTAGTCCCATCTTAGTCATGAAAGCTGCCTAGGTGATTTTGGGCCAATCACCAGGAGACTGTGAGTTCTAATCCTGCCTTAGGCATGGAATCCGGTTGGGTGACTTTGGGCCAATCACCAAGAGACTGTGAGTTCTAGTCCTGCCTTAGACATGAAAGCTGACTGGGTGACTTTGGACCAATCATCTGGAGACTGTGAGTTCTAGTCCTGCCTTAGGCATGAAAGCCAGCTGGGTG
>NW_015389615.1:132740-136001 GCF_001527695.2 Protobothrops mucrosquamatus
CATCTCTGAACTGTTGTCAGGCTTGCCAGAAAGAAGATAAAGCTTTGTTTTTCAACCCTGTTCTTTCTTTATTTTCCCCCCTCTCTTTCCCTTCCCCTGCCCTTCAAGAAAATTGTCCTTTTATTTATTTTTCCCCTACGAGAGGAAGGCAACAGATTTTGAAGTGTTGCTCCCTCCCTTTCTTGCTTTCTTTTTTTTTGGGGGGGGGGGGGAAGGTAACCATTTATTGCAAAAGGGATAAAAATCAATGCGGCATTTCACCAACAATGATAGATTAATGTAACGAGTGGTCTTTAAATGCAGGGAGCCCGTTTAGAGGAAGGAGGAAGAGAAAATAAAAAAGGGGGAAAAAAATGTCACCAGGGCACTATTTCAGAGTTTGTCAAAGATAAAGGGGAGAAAAATACAGTAAAAAAATGTTATAGACCTTGAAAGCCTGTCGTATTTCACAAACACCGTCTATACATTGAACATCTATTGAATTTGCAAGATCCATACGTTAGGCATCGTCGCTGAAGGAAAGTGATTGCATCTTCCATATCGATCTGATTTTGCTTCCTTCCCTTTTCTCGTCCCCTTCTTCATTTTCTTCTCCTTAGAACATAGCATAACAGAGTTGGAAGGGATCTTGAAGGTCTTCTAGTCCAACCCCCTGCTCAGGCAGGAGACCCTATATCATTCCAGGCAAGTGGTTGTCCAGTCTCTTCTTAAAATCGTCCAGTGATGGAGCATTCACAAATTCTGGAGGCAGGTTGTTCCACTGATTAATTGTCAGGAAAATCCTCCTTAGTTCTAGGTTACTTCACTCCTTGGTTAGTTTCCATCTGTTGCTTCTTGTCCTGCCTTTAGGTGCTTTGGAGAACAGCTTGACTCCCTCTTCTTTGGGGCAGCTCCTGAGATACTAGAAGACTGCTATCCTGTCACCCCTCGTCCTTCTCTTCCCTTCCAGCTCTACTCTAATCTATTAAACTATACATACCCAATTCTTGGAACCGTTCTTCATATGTTTTAGCCTCCAGCCTCCTAATCATCCTTGTTGCTCTTCTCTGCACTCTTTCCAGTGTCTCAACATCAACACAATATATATAATATATTGCAGTGACCAAAATTGGATAAAGTATTCCAAGTGTGATCTTACCAAAACTTTGTAAAACGGTACTAGTACTTCACGTGCAATCGTTCCCGACCACTATGTCATTATGGAAATAAACTGGAAATACACAGGCATACTATGGATCTTCAGAAGTCTTGTATCCAAGGGGGATACATATTTTCCCCCATGGGAAAATCACAGCTCATTGGTATTGCTTCCTTTATAACACCATGTGAAGTCTTTTCCAGCACATTTCAGAAAGAAAGGAAAGTTGCTTGGTGGAAGAAGAATCTCACTTTATTTTTAGAAGCATTGTCTGGAAGGGATCTTGGAGTCTTCTCATTCAACCCCCTGCCCAAGGCTGGAGTCTTTATACCATACTGGGCAAAGGTTGTCCAATCTTTTCTTGAAACCTCCAGTGAGGGAACATCCGCAACTCCAGAAGACCAGCTGCTCCATTGATTAATTGTTCTCACTGTCAGGAAATGTCTCCTTATTTCCGGGATGGATCTCCTTCTGATCAGCTTCCACCCACTGCTTTTTATTGGGTCTATGACAACTGGAAGGGACCTTGGAGGTCTTCTAGTCCAGCCCGTTGCTCAAGCAGGAGAACCTGTACTATCTCAGACAAGTGACTGTCCAGCCTCTTCTTAAAAACCTCCAGTGATGGAGCACCCACAACTTCTGGAGGCAACTTCTGTTCCACTGGTTGATTGTCCTCACTGTTAGGAAGTTTCTCCTTAGTTCCAGGTTGCTTCTCTCCTTGATCCATTTCCATCCCTTGCTTCTTGTCCTGCCCTCATTGCTGCTGCTGTGATAGATATAGGAAGAAGTAGGAATGTGATCTTTTTTCTCAACTTCTCCAGGTCCTTCTCCATTGTGGACATCCTGAACGATGTGTGCCATGGGGCCCAATGAGTTCTAATTACGTTCCTGCATCAAGGCCAAGACAGAGAGATCTATCATTTTTAAAGACCCTGTGAATGTAATTTCCTTTTATGCCAGTTTTTCACATTTGGCTAGCAAATTCCCCTGGTATAATTTATTAAGATGACTCATTCATCAATAAGCATATCAGGAGGGTTATTTGCCATTGATTAGGCACTGTATCACAACATTTAAAAAAGTGGGTGAAAAATATATATTTTGTAGATTGCAGCCACACAAATCTACCAGCAGATTAAAATGCATGGCACAACTTTCTTCCCTGGCTTTAATGAAGATGCAAAGAACTGTATTTGTGAAAAATTGCACATTCCAGTCTATGCATTTGGGTTAATTATGTAGCATTTTGCAGGTGTTAATGTTTCTCCTCTGATGGATCTCTCATAATTGCTAGAAACTTATTACTTCTTTTCCATCTTTATTTTGTTGGGAGGGGGAGATATTTGTTAATGTTCTAAAATTGCTGTGGGTGCTGGTTGTGGATTAATGCTATGCCAACATCTGTCTTTGCTCATTGAATATTCCTTTACTTCCACCCACTCCACCTAAAATGGAAATTTCTGTTTTGCTATTTTCTTTAATATTCACCCATCAATAAAGTAGTTTGCTTTCCAAAGTCTTGGCTGCTCCATCACTGGAGGTTCTCAAGAAAAGACTGAACAACCATTTGCCTGGAAGGTTATAAGGACTCCTGTCTTGGAAAGGATAGGATAGGACAGCATAGCATAGCATAGCATAGCATAGCATAGCATAGCATAGCATAGCATAGCATAGCATAGCATAGCACAGCATAGCATAGCATAGCACAGAACAGAACAGCACAGCACAGCACAGCACAGCACAGCACAGCACAGCACAGCACAGAACAGAACAGAACAGAACAGAACAGAACAGAACAGAATAGAATAGAATAGAATAGAATAGAATAGAATAGAATAGAAAAATGGAATGGAATGGAATAGACCATATGGAGTGGAGTGGAGTGGAGTGAAGAATAGAATAGAATAGAATAGAATAGAATAGAATAGAATAGAATAGAATAGAATAGAATAGAATAGAATAGAATAGTTGGAAGTGACCTTGGAGGTCAGGCAGGAAACCCTATACCATTTCAGATAAATGGTTGTCCAATCTCTTCTTAAAAACGTCCAGTGTTGGAGCATAGGCTGACTCTGTAAACTACTTAGAGAGGGGCTGTAAAGCCCTGTGAAGTGGTATATAAG
>NW_015389615.1:138852-140520 GCF_001527695.2 Protobothrops mucrosquamatus
TTGATGGCAAAGGGTGGTCTCTTGTTTGCTCTGTGATTAAATACATATTTCTTGCCAATCTTCAGCTCAATAATAATAAAAATAAAATACAATACAATAAAAGGAGCAGCACATTTACTTTTAACTGCGTTGTCTTTATTTTCCCGATGACAGTTGACAAACGTCATCAACAAAGAGAGGGCTAGAGAGATTTGGTACATAAAAGAGAGTGGGGAACATTCCTCTGGCATGGCTAATGTCAATCAATCAGAATAGAGCTTGAAGAGACCTTGGAGGTCTTCTAGTCCAACCCACTGCTAAAACAGGAGACCCTATACCTTTTCAATCAATCAATCAATCAATCAATCAATCAATCAATCAATCAATCAGAATAGAGCTAGAAGGGACCTAGGAGGTCTTCTAGTCCACCCCCTGCTCTGGCAGGAGACCTATACCATTTCAATCAATCAATCAATCAATCAATCAATCAATCAGAATAGAGTTAGAAGGACCTTGGAGGTCTTCTAGTCCAACCCCCTGCTAAAACAGGAGACTCTATACCATTTCAATCAATCAATCAATCAATCAATCAATCAGAATAGAGCTGGAAGGGATCTAGTAGGTCTTCTAGTCCACCCCCTGCTCAAGCAGGAGACCTATACCATTTCAATCAATCAATCAATCAATCAATCAGAATAGAGCTAGAAGGACCTTGGAGGTCTTCAAGTCTAACCCCCTGCTCAAGCAGGAGACCCTATACCATTTCAGACAAGTGACTGTCCAGTCTCTTCTTAAAAACCTCCAGTGATGGAGCGCCCACGATTTCTGGTGGCAAGCTGTTCCACTGGTTAATTTCCCTCCCTGTCAGGAAGTTTCTCCTTAATTGCTTCTCTCTTTGATCAGTTTCCAATCATTGTTTCTTGCCCTGCTCTCTGGTGCTCTGGTGAACAACCTCACCCCCTCTGCCTTGTGGCAGCCCCTCAGATATTGGAATACTGCTATCATGTCTCCCCTGTTTCTTCTTTTCTTTAGACTAGCCAAACCCAAGTCCCGCAGCCGTTCTTCGTATGTTTTAGTCTCCGGGCCTTTCATCATCTTAGTTGCTCTTCTCTGAATTTTTTTCCAAACTCTCAATATCTTTTTTGTGATATGGTGACCAAAATTGGCTGCAGTATTCCAGGTGTGGTCTCACTAGGGCTTTGTAAAGCGGTACTAGTGCTTGGCCTGCAGACGCAGGTGGTTGGGGAACATTTTGACCACAACACACAGCAGAAGATTTTCCCATCAAGGAGTATCATTTTCATCATTCAACACTGAGTGTTAGAGGAGGGATAGACATCTCTTTTGTTTGTATGTTGAGGGTGAGGGAGATAGAAAAAGAGAAGAGAGAAGGATAAAGAGAAAGAGGGAGAAAGAGAAATAAAATGAGAGAGAGAAAGGGAAAGAGAGAAGGAGAAACAAAGAGAAAGCAGAGAGAGAGAAAGAGAAAGTGTGAGAGTGAAAGAGGAAGAAAGGAAAAGGGAAAGAGAAAAAGAGAGAGAAAGAGAGGGAGAGAAAGAGAAAAAGAGAAGAAAGCAGAAAAAGAGAGAGAAAGCAGAGAGAGGAAGGAAGGAAAGAATGAAGGAATGAAAGAAAGAAAGAAAAAGAAAGAAAGACAGGAGAAAGAGGAAGCACAGAGAGAGAAAGAGA
>NW_015389615.1:142300-147061 GCF_001527695.2 Protobothrops mucrosquamatus
TCTCTCTCTCTCTCTCTCTCTCTCTCTCTCTCTCTCTCTCTCTCTCTCTCTCTCTCTCTCTCTCTCTCTCTCATATCTGTGTCATGGCGCAGTGTTTAGACTGCAGTGTTGCAGGGTAACTCTGCCCATTGCCATGAGTTTGATCCTGACTGGCTCAAGGTTGACATTTTTCCAAGGTTGGTAAAATGAGGACCCAGATAGTTGGGGGCAATATGCTGACTCTGTAAACTGCTCAGACGGGGCAGTAAAGCACTATGAAGTGGTATATAAGTCTAAGTGCTACTGCTATCTGGTGAATATCTATCCTCTCTTCTTGTCTCCTATTCAGCTCTGGGCTTCACTGCTGTCCATCTCACCAGGTGCCAATCATCCCTCCAACTAACTTTCTTGACTGTTAGCTTTCAGTTACTTTAAAAGCAAAGTTTGAGACACTTTCCCGCACCCCTTCTCTTAATTCCTCCCTCCCTCTCTCCGACAGTGATGGGTTTTGATGTAAGTAATTTGGAATTGTCATTTCAGGCTGTCGCTAATCCGTCAGCAGCTGCATTCACAGGAGAGGCTTCCATTTGGACTAGCCTGTTGGGAGTCTAGACAAGCTCAGCAGAAGCAACCACATAAGGACAGATGTAAAATCAGTGGTGGGACAATTTTATATCGTAAAAGGAAGATGTAAAATCAATGAGAAGTTTTAAAGAGCAGGGGAGAACCCAAGCTGAACCAGAAGCTGCTAAGGAAGCAGTTGGAAGAGCGAGGGGGAGGGTGGAGTGGAGTTAATGTCTGTTTTAGCAAAATGATCCCCATGTTGTTGTTACCAGCTTCAAGAGGAAAATTGGACAAGAAAATTAAGGTTGGCCCCTTCCCCCCCACCCCCTGAAAAATAATGAATGAAGCCTAGATAGATATATACTGAATAGTGCTGGAAGGGACCTTGGAGGTCTTCTAGTCTAACCCCCAGCTCAATCAAGAGAACCTATACCAGTGAGGGCGAACCTTTTAGAGACCGAGTGCCCAAACTGCAACCCAAAACCCACTTATGTATCGTCGAGGTGCCAGGTGGGCATGGCCCATTGGCTGGGTGTGGCTCATTGACTGGTTGTGGTGCATTGGGTGGGCGTGGCCCATTGGGTGGGCGTGGCTGCATTGGTAACGGCAGACTGGACGGGACTAAAAAGTTCAACCAATCAATTCCAACTTTGCGAGATCTTTTTTTTCCCCGCGAGAAGCTGAAATTGATTGATTGAACCTTTTTTTTTTGCACACGACGGCGGAGGCCTAAAGCAAAAAGGTTTTATAAAACCCAGCTGAAGGCCTAGGACTGGGGTGATGGTGTGTGTGCCCACAGAGAGGGCTCTGAGTGCCACCTGTGGCACGCGTGCCATAGGTTCACCACCACGGCTCTATACCATTTCAGAAAGTGGTTGTCCAGTCTCTTCATAAAAGTCTCCAGTGCTGGAGAACCCACCGTTTCTGGTGGCAAACTGTTCCACTAGTTAATTGTCCTCACTGTTAGGAAGTTTCTCCTTAATTTGAGGTTGATTCTCTCCTTGATCAGTTTCCATCCATTGTTTCTTGTCCTGCCCTCTGGTGCTTTGAAAAATAGGTGGACCCTTTCTTCTTTGTGGCAGCCCCGCAAATACTGGAAGACTGCTATCATGTCACCCCTGTTTCTTCTTTTCTTTAGATAACCAAACCCAAGTCCTGCAGCTGTTCTTCATATGTTTTAGTCTCCAGGCCTTGGATCATCTTAGTTGCTCTTCCCCAAACTTTTTCCAAAGTCTCAACATCTTTTTTGTAGTATGGCAACCAAAATTGGCTGCAGTATTCCAGGTGTGACCTTATTAAGGTTTTTATAAAGCGGTACTAATACTTCACGTGTTCTTGATTTGATGCCTTTGTTTATGCAACCAAGAATTGTATTACCTTTTTTTAAAATGTATTGCATTGGTTGGAAGCTATCCAGAATTCTACGGAAGATGGGTAATTATACCCCCTTTTTGCAACCCTGTAATCCCTTAATTCATGGTAGAGTCATGGGTACCTGGATGGAGCTGAGTTTTTACTATTCAAAGATGTGCAACTGTATAATATGTCAACGCTGCTAACATCGGATGTTTTTGCATTGACAACAGAGAGAAATGCCATTTTTTCCTTTCGTTTTTAGAGTTAGATGATGCTGGGAGGGAGGGGATGTGAATGAGAGTCCAGCTAGACATAACAACACTAAACCTAGTGTGAGAAACAAGGTTATTGTAACCAGAGCTGATAAGGATTTGGTGGGCTGGAGAACTGGAGAGGAGGCCCTGATTCAAGCTAATTGGGGAATGTGATTTATGACTGTTAATTGGAGGAGGGAATTGTGCTTTGATACTATATGCCCAGGGGAGGGGAATTCAGTGTTTGGCTTCAATTATGTATTGCCGATATTATGCTACTCAAAATAAAGATTCTTTAAGGTAAACAATGCCTCAAAATTCTTCTGAAGAGTTTCATCTGTCGGAACCATGACATAATGTTTTAAAGACATATATACAGTACATCATTAAAGCACATGAGCACCAATTCTACTGATAGGTAATCCTTGACTTACAGCCACAGCTGAGCCCCAAATTTATGTTGCTAAGCAAGGCAGATATTAAGTGAGTTTTGCCCCGCTTGATGACCTTTTTTGCCCAAGTTGTTAAGTGAATCATTGCAGTTGTTAAGTTGGTGACACGGTTGTGAAGTGAATCTGACATCCCCATTGACTTTGCTTGTCAGAAGGACGCCAAAGGGCATCACATGATCCTGGGACACTGCAAACCGTCATAACTGAAAGTCAGTTGCCAGACGTCTGAATTTTGATTACGTGTCCCTGGGAATGCTGCACCGGTCGTAAGTGTGAGAAACGGTCATAGCTCAGTGCCATTGTAACTTCAAATGGTCACTAATATACACTAGTATACGCTAGATACAGGAGGATCTAGACAGACTTGAACACTGGGCGCTATCTAACAAAATGAAATTCAATGGTGAAAAAAGTAAGGTTCTACGTTTAAGAAAAACCAAATGTACAGGTATAGTATAGGAGGTACCTTGCTCAATAGTAGCAACTGTGAGAGGGATCTCAGAGTCCCTAGTGGACAATCACTTAAATATGAACCAGCCATGTGCTGCAGCTGCCAAAAAAGCCAACTCAGTGCTGGGCTGCATTAACAGAGGGATAGAATCAAGATCACGTAAAGTGTTAATACCACTTTACAATGCCTTGATAAGGCCACACTTGGAATACTGCATCCAGTTTTGGTCACCATGATGTAAAAAAGATGTTGAGACTCTAGAAAGAGTGCAGAGAAGAGCAACAAAGATGATTAGGGGACTGGAGGCTAAAACATATAAGGAACGGTTGCTGGAGTTGGGTGTGTCTAGTTTAAGGAAGAGAAGGAGGAGGGGGGACAGGATAGCAGCCTTCCAGTGTCTCAGGGGCTGCCACAAAGAAGAGGGAGTCAAGCTATTCTCCAAAGTGCCTGAAGGCAGGACAAGAAGCAATGGATGGAAACTAACCAAGGAGAGAAGCAACCTAGAACTAAGGAGAAACTTCCTGACAGTTAGAACAATTAACCAGTGGAACAACCTGCCTCCAGAAGCAGTGAATAAATGAATGCTTGTAAGTTGATGACTAACAGTAAGTTCAGCATTTGCCTATTTTAAATCATGATTCCATGATTTGAACTCGAGACTGAAAACAATGCAATCACTTTTATTTATTTGTGTGCGTACTGGGTCAATTTGCCATATATTCAATGTATTCTGGGCTGCAGCGAAAAAGAGCATGGTATCTAAGCTCCCGTACTGATTTATATAAAAAAACAACAACCAACTATTTCTCCCTTCCACCCACAAAGATAAAATACAGAACATTGCAGTGGTTCTAGTCTTCAACCTGGAGAAGGGGACCCAAAAGAACTTGGTACCTCTTAAAAAGTCATCCCTTAACAATGTCTCTTACCTGCACACCCGATTTAATGGATGGAAGCTGACCAAAGAGAAAAGCAACCGAGAATGAAGGAGAAATTTCCAGAAAGTGAGGACAATTAACCAGTGGAACAACTCGCCTGCAGAAGTTATGGGTCCTCCATCACTGGATGCTTTTAAGAAGAGACTGGACAGCCACTTGTCTGGAATAGTATGGAGTCTCCTGCTTGAGCATGGGTTGGACTAGATGCCCTCCAAGATCCCTTCCAACTCTGTTATTCTGTATTCAGTACAACAGACAAATCTCTCTTACTTGCGCACCACCTTCCATGGATGGAAACCAATCAAGGAGAGAACCAGCCTAGAACTAAGGAGAAACTTCCTAACAGTGAGAACAGCAACCCACTGGAACAACTTGCCTTCCATAGTTGTGGGTCCTCCCTCACTGGAGGTTTTCAAGAAGAGACTGGACAACCACTTGTCTGGAATTGGCATATAGTCTCCTGCTTGAACAGGGGAGCAGACTAGAAGACCTCCCGGGTCCCTCCCAGCTCCATTATTCTGTGTTTTGTATTCAGTCCAACAGGTAAATCTCTTACCTGCACGCCACGTTTCACGCTGTGCAAAGAGCAGGGATGTAGTGATCTGATTGTGTAACCCACTCAAGAACCAGCACTCGGCTAGGCAATATTTCCCAGTCTCTTTCTCTGCTCTTGCATAGTTGTGAACTTGGGGATGTGCCAACATTTTCAGCCACATCTTCTAATCCTGCCTGGAGGGAACACTAAAATTTGCCAGCCTTTCCTCTGC
>NW_015389615.1:149420-174223 GCF_001527695.2 Protobothrops mucrosquamatus
GAAGAAGAAGAAGAAGAAGAAGAAGAAGAAGAAGAAGAAGAAGAAGAAGAAGAAGAAGAAGAAGAAGAAGAAGAAGAAGAAGAAGAAGAAGAAGAAGAAGAAGAAGAAGAAGAAAGAAGAAGACCTTGACCTGAAATGAATTTGAACTGACTTCCAAAATCATCCTGTTTGTCATAAGGACAAGGGAGATTTAAAAAAACACAACCCTGTAAAATGCCTTACTACAGATGAGCTGTGCGGCTCTCGCTGCCGAATTCTGTCTGCAGACCCCTTTCCAACTCTCCAATCACAGGAACGGATGGAAATCAATACATCAAATAACTCAATGGCTCAATAAATCCCCAAATCAATATTAGAGTTGCTGGAGAATTTGAAATTTGTTGACAAGGAGCGATGTGGAAGCAAGATGACAAGGGTGGATAAAACAAAGGGCAGTCAAAATGAAATAGTTAAAGGAATCATTCCTTGGGGCTCGATCCTTCAGACCAAGTGTTGCAATAAGAGAGATTGCTGTTCTGACCTTCGTGGAAGAGGCTGGTCATAGAACGCGTAGGGTTTGTTTCCTCTCTGTAAGACTATTCCAGAGAAGAAACTTCGATAGAACTGATGCTATGCCTATTCTACTCCTTTTATGTTCAGCTTTCTTATATTATATTCAGCTGCCTTATGTCTAAAGATATTTACCCATTTAGTAGGACTGTATTACTATTATCCTTCTTATCTTTTCTACTACATTCTCCTATTGGTATCTTATAGTTATTATTAGTCTGTTGTTTTGCATGTACATTTGCACTGGAGACAAATTCCTTGTGTGTCCTGCAGTGATTCATTTAACAAATGTGGCAAGGAAAGTCGTAAAATGGGGCAAAACTCACTGAACAAATTGGAGATGGTTACCAGCATCAAATTCCTGGGTGTGCAGCTAACAAGTAGGCTGGCTTGGTCGCTCAACAGTGAGACACTGGTGAAGCAGGCACAGCAGCGCCTGCATTTTCTGCACCGCATGAGAAAAGCACATCTTTCTTCCCCTGTCCTTACCACTTTCTACAGGGGGACAATTGAGAGCATCCTGTCATACAGCATCACAGTCTGGTTTGGAGGCATCACTGCTTCAGACAGAAAGGTGGTGCAGAGAGTGGTGAGGACGGCGGAAAAGATCATTGGCAGTTCCCTCCCTCCCATCCAGGACATAGCACAGAAACGTTGCTTGAGCAGGGTCCATAAGATTATCTGGGACACTACACATCCTCTTAATGACCTGTTTTCCTTGTTACCTTCTGGGAGGAGGGGGCTTCATGGTATCCATAGCAGAACATCCAGGTTCAGCCAGAGTTTCATTCCATACAGCATTAACCTTGTGAACTCTCAAGCTTCCTCCTTCTGTTATATATTCAAGATGGACAGTATTTAATATTTATTTGCTATGTATATGTAGGGGTGTGGGTCTATACATATGTTGTATATAGTACGTTCAGGTGCATGTCATGTATGTTTTTCACTTTGAGAGCAGGCAACTAAATTTCATTTTTGATGTGTGCCGTTGTGCCCCCAGTAAAAAAAAAAAATGACAATAAAGGTTATCTTATCTTATCTTATCTTATCTTATCTTATCTTATCTTATCTTATCTTATCTTATCTTATCTTATCTTATCTTATCTTATCTTATCTTATCTTATCTTATCTTATCTTATCTTATCTTATCTTATCTTCTTATCTCATCTCATCTCATCTTATCTTGAGTTGTTTATAAAATTAATAAGGATGGGATAGAAATAAAACAAATAAGTAATGATGGCCAAAATTAGTGGATATTAGTATCCAAAACACTGGAGATTACCCAAAATCTGATCAAGAAGTTCAAGAATAAAACAAATATCAGGTGTTCTGTCAGGGATGGGAGAATAACAGAGTTGAAAGTGATCTTGGAAGTCTTCTTGACCAACCTCCTGTTCTACAATTCCAGACAAATGATTGTCCGGTCTCTTCTTAAAAGCCTCCAGTGATGGAGCACCCACAACCTCTGGAGGCAGGTTGTTCCACTGGTTAATTCTTCTCACTGTCAGGAAATTTTGTCCTTAGTTCCAGGTTGCTTCTCTCCTTGATTAGTTTCCATCCGTTGCTTCTTGTCCTGCCTTCAGGTGCTTTGGAAAATAGCTTGACTCCCTCTTCCTTATGGCAGGGCTTTTCAACTGGTGGTACACGTACCATTGGTGGTACTTTAGCATCTGGCAGGTGGTACGCGACCCCTAGTCAAATGTAGTAGGGGAGGGAACTAGCTAAAGTGTTGCCACGCAGACCTGGAGGAGACCAGCTGGAGTTGCATGGCTCGGCAGAAGCCCCAGGATCTGCATGCGTGGCTGCATGCTGATTGGAACTTCTGGCACACCTGGAAGAGAAAAGAAGGAACAGGAGGTGGAGAGAGGAGAACCTATAAAAGGAGCAGGTTTTGGCAGGAGAAAAAAAAAACACACATGGGGAAAGAGAGAGAACGGAAGAGGCTTTTGTTAATGAAGCGGTGAGGAGACAGAGAGAGAGAGCAGCCTTTGCGAGCAAAAAGTAAGTGAAAGAGTGAGCGAGTGGCTTTTGTGAGCAATGTGTGTGTGTGAATGAGAGCAAGAGAAAAGCTTGTGTGAGCAAGGTGTAAGTGAATGAGAGCAAGCTAGAGGGTTTTGCTAGCAAAGGGTGAGGGGGGTTGCGAGTGAAGGGTGAGAGAAAAAGGGAAAAAGTGAGGGGGAGAAGGGAAAAAGAAAAGAAAAGGCATTGACTTCCGAGTTCCACTGTTGTAGTAGGAAGGAAGCATTAACACTGAACCTCAACTTTTTACTTTTCCATAATATTATATACTAGACCAGGGGTGTCAAACTCAATTTCATTGAGGGCCACATCAACATTGCGGTTGCCCTCGGGGGGCCGGGTGGGTGTGGCCAGGGTGGGTGCGGCCTACTGGATGGGCATGGATGGAGTGGGTGTGGCCTACTGGGTGGGCATGTCCAGTTCTACATCGTTCGCATCAAGGGTGCCTGTGGGGGGCCTGGGCAGGAGTGGGACAGATCTGAGAGTCTCTGGCAGAAGGGGGGGGGACCGGGGCAAGCGCCAAGGCCTGGTCCACTGGAGGAGCCTCACTGTTCCTCTCAGACCATGCATGGGGGGGGGCTTATGGAGCTAAGACTGAATGCGTTTCAGCATAGATGGCCACCACAAAATTGTACATTGGCTCCCAGACGGCCTGGGCCANGAAGAAGAAGAAGAAGAAGAAGAAGAAGAAGAAGAAGAAGAAGAAGAAGAAGAAGAAGAAGAAGAAGAAGAAGAAGAAGAAGAAGAAGAAGAAGAAGAAGAAGAAGAAGAAGAAGAAGAAGAAGAAGAAGAAGAAGAAGAAGAAGAAGAAGAAGAAGAAGAAGAAGAAGAAGAAGAAGAAGAAGAAGAAGAAAAAAATGGGTGAAAATGAAAGAAATACTTAAAAGTCTGAACTTACTGGATGGGATGCACAGAAAATGCTGTGGGCAAAAAAATAAAAAAAAATTTGAAATGAATTCTAATCCAGAGTAATTTATGCTACAGGAGCTAAAACAGCCTGCAAGGTAAATAAGAGCTTCTCCATTCCAAAAATTCAAATTCTGACATTTTGACATTTGAATTCTCTGCCTAATCATCCTCTAAAAGACATAAATAGCGAGGAAGCAGAGCGCCCACATCTTGCAGAGCATTTATCTCCAAAATACATGAAGTTGAAAGGATTAAATTCCAAAATATCAGATTAACAATGGAATACCGGAAGCCTGGATATAAAACTTGCCCTGCCAAGTTAATCTGATTTAATAAAAAAAAAAAAAAAAGACAGTTCACTTTAATCTTTAAATGGTCAAAAATTATTATTCCTTTCCACTTTTCTGTTTCTGTTTTTAAAGATGCACACAGCACTCAGGGTAGTTTTGTGGCATTCCTGTATCTTACATTCTTATTTCTCCATTAGATTGTTGAAAGAAAAATCATCTTCATCGGGGTCCAGTCCAAGCCGGGAATAAACAAAATGGAGACTGCTTTAGAAAGAAGGTTGTAGTTTACTGAAGAGCAGATCCAGACAGAAAGACGGCTATGGGAAAACTGACCACATGTAGCAGGGAGTGGTGGGTTTTTATACCTTCTTGGGCTTTTATGTTTGAGGTTGTTTCCTGTTCCTGTGGCATGAACTTTGACCTGAAATAATAATAATAATAATAGTAATAATAATAATAATAATAATAATAATAATAATAATAATAATAATAATAATGACAACAACAACAACAACAACAACAACAACAAAGTTGGAAGGGACCTTGGAGGTTATCTAGTCCAACCCCCTGCTCAGGCAGGAAACCCTATACCATTTCGGACAAATGGCTGTCCAGTTTCTTCTTAAAAACGTCCAGTGTTGGAGCATTCACCGCTTCTGGAGGCAGGTTGTTCCACTGGTTAATTGTTCTAACTGTCAGGAAGTTTCTCCTTAGTTCTAGGTTGCTTCTCTCCTTGGTTAGTTTCCATCCGTTGCTTCTTGTCCTGCCTTCAAGCGCTTTGGAGAATAGCTTGACTCCCTCTTCTTTTGGGCAGCCCCTGAGATATTGGAAGGCTGCTATCATATCCTCCCCTCGTCGTCTTCATTAAACTAGACATACTCAATTCCAGCAACCGTTCCTTATATGTTTTAGCCTCCAGTCCCCTAATCATCTTTGTTGCTCTTCTCTGTACTCTTTCTAGAGTCTCAACATCTTTTTTACATCGTGGTGACCAAAACTGGATGCAGTATTCCAAGTGTGGCCTTACCAAGGCCTTGTAAAGTGATATTAATACTTCACGTGATCTTGATTCTATCCCTCTGTTAATGCAGCCTAGCACTTTGTTGGCTTTTTTGGCAGCTGCAGCACACTGCTGGCTCATATCTAAGTGATTGTCCACTAGGACTCCAAGATCCCTCTCACAGTTGCTACTATTGAGCAAGGTACCCCCTATACTATACCTGTACATTTGGTTTTTCTTGCCTATATGTAGAACTTTATTTTTTTCACCGTTGAATTGAATGTGTCCTTTTGGTATTGGTGGGTTAATCCTATGATGTCCTAAAGGTCATGTTTCCTCAGCTTAGAGTTTGGGCGAGGGATGTAGATTTCAGGGGTCTTTGTTTTTCTAATCTCATCAGCTCCAAGCTTCCCTGACCCTAATCTTCCTGAATGAATCACCAAGTCTGCATTTCTACAGAGCTGGTTTCTGCTTGGGGCAGGGAGAGGGTGGGTGGTTTCTGGGGGCTGGTTTCTCTCTTTTAAGATTTTCTTTCTCCATTACTGTATTCCTTTGGGAAACATAATATTCTGGTTTTTAATATTCCCCAAAATATTTTTCTCTCTGGGGGAGGGAGGGGGTGCTGTCCTCCTACAAGATCCTAGGTCGTCCTTTCCAAATTTCTGATTTAGCATCTGCAAAATTCCCTCAATCCTCATCTCATTGGGCCAGATATATATATCTATATATATTGCAGCATTACATTACATTCCCACATTTCAGCACCGGGTCTCCTTCTCCTTTCCCACATGAGCAGCTGAGTTGGCACTCGGTAAATAATCATAAATAATAATAATATAACTCCAGTTTAATGGAATAATTTGCTGCCTAATCACAGCAATAAAGGGAGTCCATTATCGCCCCCAAAATGTTTGGAGAAAATGAGGTTTTCTGCTAAGTGATGAGACCAGCTGCTACTTTGGGCTTATCGTTTTACCCAAGCATTTCGCTGGCCAAAAAGCTTCCCGGTGCAGAGACATCAATCTCTCTCTCCTCTTGGCTGTGGAATCTGTTCCATAGAAAGGTCCCCTTTGTTGTGTCGGTGATCAACGATGGGGTTCAGGAGGAGAGGAATGAAGCAGCAGAAAAGTTAAGCTCAGAAGAAGAAAAAGAGGAACACTGCCAAGAGAGAACAGAAGGGGTTCTTCAGAGAAGGGAGATCAAAGTATGAAGACTTAGCCTGCATGCTTATTTTGGAAGGCAAGAATGGAGGCTGACTCTACACCGTAGATGATTACTTGAAAGATTACAGGGATTAATAACAGAACAACAGAGTTGGAAGAGAGCTCGGAGATCTTCTAGTCCAACCCCTGCTCAAGCAGTGTCCCAGGGTCATGTGATCCTTTTTTGCAAGCTTCTGACAAGCAAAGTCAATGGAGAAGAGAAGAGAAGAGAAGAGAAGAGAAGAGAAGAGAAGAGAAGAGAAGAGAAGAGAAGAGAGCTTAGAGGTCTTCTAGTCCAGCCCCCTGCTCAAGCAGGAGAACCTATACTATTTCAGACAAGTGGCTGTCCAGTCTGTTCTTAAAAATCTCCAGTGATGGAGTGCCCACGATTTCTGGAGGCAAGCTGTTCCACTGGTTAATTGTCCTCACTGTCAGGAAGTTTCTCCTTAATTCCAGGTTGCTTCTCTCCTTGATCAGCTTCCAACCATTGTTTCTTGTCTTGCCTTATGGTGCTTTGGGGAATAGTTTGACACCATCTTCTTCTTTGTGGCAGCCTGATTTGCTTAACAACCGGGTTACCAACTTAACAGCTGCAATGATTCACTGAATAGCTGTGGCAAGAAAGGCTGTAAAAAGGGTTAAAACTCACTTAGCAATTGTTTCCTTTAGCAGCAGAAACATTGGGTTCAGTGGTGGTCCTAACCTTTAATCATATCCATCATATTCAGAGGATTCTTCTGTTTCTTGATTTTTTTCAACAGATTTCATTCTTTCAGAACTACTTGAGAGATCAGCAGTACGTGGGTATTCTATTCTATTCTATTCTATTCTATTCTATTCTAGTCTAGTCTAGTCTAGTCTAGTCTAGACTAGTTGCACATTCTCCTAACTGCTCTTGAAACTAGCAATTCCTCTGTGCTAAATCTTTTTGTCAGAAATACCAGCAGTCCTCAAACTTACAAACACAAATGGGACCCAAATTTCCCTGGCTAAGCAAAGAAATCCCTAAGTTAGCCATGACTAGGTTTACTCTCTTTTTTCCATAGTTTTTAAGTAAATAATTGCAGTTGTTAGCTGAATCAGGTGTTGTTGAATGAATCCAGGTTTTCCCATTGACTTTCCTTATGGGAAGTTACTTGTGAAGGTTGCAGATGGTGATCTGGACACTGCACTCATCATAAATGCATGCTGCTTGCCTGGTACCTGCATTTGGATGATCAATCACAGTAGGGCTGGAAGGGACCTTGGAGATCTTCTAGTCTTAACTCCCTACTCAGGCAAGAGACCCCATGCCATTTCAATCAATCAACCAATCAATCAATCAACCAATCAACCAATCAGAATAGAGCTGACAGGGCCTTGGTGATGTTCTAGTCCAACTCCCTGCTCAAATGGGAGACCCTATGACATTTCAATCAATCAATCAATCAATCAATCAATCAATCAATCAATCAGAATAGAACTGGAAGGGACATTGGAGATCTTCTAGCCCAACTCCCTTCTAGCCCAACTCAATCAGGAGACTCTGTGCCATTTCAATCAATCAGAATAAAACTGGAAGGGACCTTGGAGGTCTTTTAATCCAACCTCCTGCTCAAACAGGAAACCCAATACCATTTCAGAAAAATGGTTGTCCAATCTCTTCTTAAAAAACTCCAGTGTTGGAGCCATGCACAACTTCTGGAGGCAAGTTGTTCCACCAGTTCATTGTCCTCACTGTTAGGAAGTTTCTCCTTATAGTGATCATATGACTGTGACCATGGGGACGCTAAAATGTTCATAAGTGTGAGGATCAGTTGCAAGTCAATTTTTTTTTCCAGTATCTAGCTTTGAATGGTTGCTAAATGAAACGATGTAAGTCCAGGGTTATGAGCTTCTGATTCAGTTTTGCATGTTTGTAACAAGGTGGGCTACAGTCTGCAAGACAAGTTGTCTTTCAAAGCCATAATTCTAGGGAAAATGTAGGAAAAATCACTTTTGAAATGATATCCATTCAGTTCAATCTTCGCTAAATTTTCAAAACTATTTTAAGTTTTTTTTTTCCTGTTCAAAACAAACTTTGAAATCGAAGACTGCAAAGATTTTAACAGTGCGTTTTTTAATTAGTTTCAGGATCAATTGTTTTAGACTTGAAAAAAAAAAAGTGAATTGATGCTCTAATTTTATCAGCTACATCAACAGCCCTACAGAGATGATCAAAATTATTTACTGAGAACAACAACACCCTAGTGCAATGGAGGATTGGGGGTGGGGGGGATAGACAGTGGGAATAATTCTTACCTGCTTCCATGAAATGAATTAGACTTGGATTCCCCCAAGTTAATCCCAAAGGCAAAAAGAATTTCAGCAAAAGATTTGCAAAATGTTTATCTGTTTATTCACTATAGGTAGCCATGGGGTGTATGCAAACATTCTGCTTTTGATGGTACAATTATACCTCTAGTGATCTTCTGCCTCCTGTTTTTCTTCTTGCTTAAATCTCTTGAAGACACTAAAAAGAAATATTTCCTAGGATAGATACAGTGGTGGGATTCAGCCAGTTCGCACTACTTCAGCAGAACCGGTAGTTAATTTTTTTGTTGCCCAGGAACAGAACGGACATCCGGAAGCGGCATTCACACAGAGAACCAGTTTTTCACATATTTGAATCCCACCACTGGATAGATAGATAGATCATAGATAGATAGATAGATAGATAGATAGATAGATAGATAGATAGATAGATAGATAGATAGATAGATAGATAGATAGATAGATAGATAGATAGATAGAAAGAGATAGAGATAGACATAGATAGATAGATAGGTAGGTAGGTAGGTGGGTATGTAGATAAAGAAATATAGAGATAGAGACAGTCAGAGAGAGATAGAGAGACATAGAAATAGACATAGAGAGATAGAGAAATAGAGATAGATAGATAGATAGATAGATAGATAGATAGATAGATAGATAGATAGATAGATAGATAGATAGATAGATAGATAGATAGATAGATAGATGATAGATAGATTGGACTAAGATCCAATCTGGGTCAGTCACTGGGACCAGAGGTTGAGTCTTCCGAGCTTTCCAACTCAGGGAACTTTGCCCTCTCCAGGTATGTGCTTTGGACTACTCTATGAGCCGTATTTATGTGGTGCCTTCCTACTGGTTGACTGGTGTGTTGATAGCCGGCAATTGGCTGTTGTTTCCTTGTGCTGCCAAGTCCTTGGCTCCTAAGCGCCTGATAAGCCAAGGATAGAAGCAACCTAGAACTAAGAAGAAATTTCCTAATGGTGAGAACAATCAACCAGTGGAAGGCCTTGACTTCAGAAGTTGTGGGTGCTCCATCATGGGGGCTTTCAAAAAGAGACAGGACAGCCACCTATCTGAAATGGTATAGACTCTCCTGCTCACGCAGGGAGTTGGACTAGATGACCTCCTTACATCTCTGTTATTCTATGCTCTAATTTGGATTCCTGCGCAGAACAGGGTCTTAGTGTTGCTGGGTCTTCTCTCCATCCTAAAAGCAGAAGCGATGGCTCAGAGGGTTGGTGGGTCTTCTTTATTCATTTATGTCTGAGGACACCTATTTAAGCAAGAAGAGAAGCAACCTAGAACTAAGGAGGAATTTCCTAATGGTGAGAGCAATCAACCAAAGGAACAGCTTGCCTTTAGATGTTGTGGGTACTCCATCACTGAAGGCTTTCAAAAAAAAAAGACTGGACAGCCATCTGGAATTATCTAGGGCAGTGATGGCGAACCTTTTAGAGACCGAGTGCACAAACTGCAACCCAAAACCCATTTATGCATTGTCGGGTGCCGGGTGGGTGTGGCCATTGGCTGGGTGTGGCCAGTTGGGTAGGTGTGGCCAATTGGGTGGGTGTGGCTGCGGTGGTAACGGCAGACTGGGTGGGACTAAAAAGTTCAATCAATCAATTCCAACTTTGCAAGATCTTTTTTTCCCCCACAAGATGTTGAAATTGACTGGTTGATTGAACCTTTTTTTTTTTGCACACGGCGGCGGAGGCCTAAAGCGAAAAGGTTTTATAAAACCCAGCTGAAGGCCTAGGACTGGGGTGACGGCACGCGTGCCGACAGAGAGGGCTCTGAGTGCCACCTCTGGCACCCGTGCCATAGGTTCGCCACCACTGATCTAGGGCCTCCTGCTGGAGCAGGGGGTTGGACTAGAAGACTTTCAAGATCCCTTCCAACTCTATTATTTTATGTTCTATGTTCTACACTTGTGGTAAATCAGCACTCCTGTGGACTGACAAGGGGCCAGTTTCCCAAGCTTCAATCATTTCCCTGGCTATCTTTATACCTGCTCGACCAACAATCTTAGTAGCTGCGAAGTAGTAATTGGGCTAAAAGTCCTTTCCCAACCATTTGCAAATCTTAGAGGAAGGGGTGCTTGCCATTGTGCATTTGAGGCAAAAAATTCATCTGAGGAATAACGATACCTGCACAGCACCGGCTTAAAACAGATTTACAATTCCATATCCATTTCAGGCAACTGTGCATAAAAAATATGCATGAAAAAAGTGCAACCTCAGTTTGGATCAGCACTGTGGAAAATTATTGACTCCTTTTGCGAATGAGGGTCTATCGTGAATCCTGGCAAACGTTTGGGTGGGATGCTGGTGAGGAATATCGCCAATAAATCCCGGCAAAAAATAAGCTATACTTTTTGGGGAACATTGCTAGTAGAAAAACAATCAATAAGTATTTTTGAAGAGAAGGGTAAGAACCTGTTTGAACCATGGAAAGCTTTTTCAACTCGGCCTTCTAAGAGGTAGAGAGGAGAAAAGTAATAATAATAATAATAATAATAAAAGTCTTTTCTGTAGATTCTTGTTTTATTTTTTCCCCCTTTGAATCAAAATATTAAAGAGAAAAAAAATCAGCTTTCAGATCTTGACATATGCACCCTTCAGATCTCATTTATGAGGATTTTAATAAGAGAAGGTGGGGGGGAGGGAGATACATCTATATACCTTGGGCATTTGCTAAATCAAGAACCCTTTTAAATTACATTTGGAGAGTTGTGAATCAAAACTCAGTTTCTCCTTTCATCGTGAGGGGCTTTTGTCATGAGGAAGACAAGATGGGGGGGGGGTTGTTTCTGAAAAGGAGAAACTGCTTTTGTTTACATCCAGAGATTAAAAGAAGCAAAATGTTAGAATATGCAGTAGAAACCCTATGATAGATAAGGTGTCAAGGAGAATGCTAGGAAATACAACAAAGCTTCCCAAAGATAAATATGCTCTGTTATCTCCACTTTTAAATATGTATGACTACGACTTTGCCTATTTTTTTCCCGTATTCGATCATCTATAAACTGTTCTCTTACAAGGCCAGTGGAATAATAATAATAATAATAAAAGAAGATGACAATGAAAGAAGGAGCAGTAGATGAAGTCCCAAAAGACAGTGCTGAGGCTTTGAAGATCACACCCAGAAAGCAAAAANAGATAGATAGATAGATAGATAGATAGATAGATGGTAGGTAGGTAGGTAGGTAGGTAGGTAGAGATAGATAGATAAATAGATAGATAGATAGATAGATAGATAGATAGATAGATAGATAGATAGATAGATGGATGGATGGATGGATGGATGGATGGATGGATGGATGGATGGATGGATGGATGGATGGTAGGTAGGTAGGTAGGTAGGTATAGATAGATAGATAGATAGATAGATAGATAGATAGATAGATAGATAGATAGATAGATAGATAGATAGATAGATAGATAGATAGATAGATAGATAGATAGATACCATCTCAGACAAGTGACTGTCCAGTCTCTTCTTAAAAATCTCCAGGGATGGAGCACCCACAACTTCTGAAGGCCAGCTGTTCCGCTGGTTATTTGTCCTTCTAATAAGGGTACTCTATTTTTTTTTTTTTTTTTTGTCAAAGATAAGACTGCCTCTTAGAGATAATACCAACACTGGGAGATTTAAAAAAGAAAATCAACATTGCAAGCCAATAAAATACCGACACTGCAAGAAAAGAAATGGGCTTATGTGTTTAGACACAAACACATGCACATTCAGACACACACACATCCTTGAACCACGATAACTACCTTTCCAGAGCACATGCCCTGATAAAATATTGGTTCTGTTTCCCCTCTTCTTCCTTTTCCAAGTTAACACAGTAAGAGAGATTTTTTTAAAAAAAGAGAGAGAGATAACCTCTTATGCTTAAGCCTTTGATACAAACTGCAGGGGGAGAGAGAGAAAACAAATATTCTCTAATGACAGTGTGAGTCCAGCTCATTTATTTTTCCAATACAACAAGGATGAAAGAGAGTCTTACCTTGTGGATGTAGCTGCCGACCCAACAGAAGCTTTGACCAGAAAAAAGAAAAAAGAAAAAAAAAGACTTAAATGTAAGGCAGGAAGAGTCTCTACACACCTCCAATAGATCCTTAGAAAATCTTCCAAAGCTGCTTGAAACTAAAACCAACGCATTAACTGCTATCCGTACAGTTGTCAAAATATCATAATCTCAGCATGTCGGCCGCGTCAAGGAAATTGTTTCTCAGGGAAAGAAAAGTAGGAAATATTTGGGTTCCAGAAGCCGTGGGAGATTCTCTTCCACCCACCACCAAGAAGAACCTTCTGAGAACATAGTAGATAGACTAATAGAGTTGGAAGTAGCCATGGAGGTCTTCTAGTCCAACCTCTAGCTCAAGCAGGAGACCCTCTATCATTTCAGACAAATGGCTTTTTTAAAAAAAAACATCCAGTGATGGGGGTTGGGCTAGAAGACCTCCAAGGTCCCTTCCAGCTGTCTTATTCTGTTACTTCAAGTCTTGAGACTAGAAATCTCAGAATTCTCAACCAGCTTGAAGGCTCACCACACTCAGAAAGTCTCTGTCATGGGTCCGACAGATGAAGCTCTTCAAAGAACTTAGAGGCGTTGTTTACCTTAAAGAATCTTTATTTGTGTAGCATAGCATCGGCATGTACATAGCCAAAGCCAAAAACTGAATTCCCCTCCCCTCAGCACATAGTATCAAAGCACAATTCCCTCCTCTAGTTAGCAGTCATAAATCACATTCTCCAATTAGTTTGAAATGCAGGCTTTCCCTCCAGTTCTCCAGCCCGCCATTTCTTATCATCTCTTATTTCAAAAAACCTTGGTTCTCACCCTCATACAGTATGGTTATGTCTAACTAAACTCCTAGGCACATTCCTCCTCCCCCTCCCAGTATCATCTTATTCTAACTCTAATTCTAAGAGTAAAACATAAGAAGGAAAATGACTACATCTCCACATGTTGTCAAAGCAAGAACATCCAATGTTAGCAGCATTGACAGCCTCCTTAGATTAATTCCTTCTGATGCCAACAGGGTTGATTTCTCAGAAGAAGAAAAAAAGTGAGAGTAATGGAACCAAAGAACATTGTTGAGTAACTTACCCAGCTTCATCCTTCCTGTTCTCATTCATTTTGTCAGCCTTATTCAAGTTAATTGCCCTTTAGATATGTTGAGTTATTTCCCTGGCGTCCCTTGGCTCCATGGCTTCCTTTTGCTAATCATCATGGTCACTGTTATATCTTCGGGTCTTTAGGCATTGAATGAGGCAGAGTGTTGAAACAGCAAACAAGTTTATTAACTCAGAACAGAAGCAGCCCTAAAGGCTGCTGCACAGCTATTTATACAGTTAGCCTCTAGGACAGTGATGGCGAACCTTTTAGAGACTGAGTGCCCAAACTGCAACCCAAAACCCACTTATGCATCGTCGGGTGCCAGGTGAGTGTGGCCCATTGGCTGGGCGTGGCCCATTGGCTGGGCGTGGCTGTAGTGGTAACGGCAGACTGGGTGGGACTAAAAAGTTCAACCAATCAATTCCAACTTTGCGAGATCTTTTTTTCCCGTGAGAAGTTGAAATTGACTGATTGAATGAACCTTTTTTTTTTTGCACACGGTGGCGGAGGCCTAAAGCAAAAAGGTTTCATAAAACCCAGCTGAAGGCCTAGGACTGGGGCGATGGCGCACGTGCCCATAGAGAGGGCTCTGAGTGCCACCTCTGGCACCCGTGCCATAGGTTCGCTACCACTGCTCTAGGAGGCAACCAATAGGTTTAAAGTAACAGTTTCCCACCCCAAACCTCATGATCAGCTTGGAGACAGACAGTCTGGCTTTCAGCCTCAGCAACTGTTAAACAATACAGCAATGTACTGTAGGTCAGACATTAAGCAAGTGATTTAAAACAGTTGTGGCCAATACATTACAGTCGCCTTGATGCATGGAGAAGGAATTGTTGGAGAAAACTCCTGAGGGAATCAATCCTAAAGGAAATTACCCCGATTCTTCTTTGGAAGGATGGATGCTGAAGCTGAAGCTCAAATGTTTTGGCCACCTAATGAGAAGGGAGAGTCCTTGGAGAAAACCCTGAGGTTGGGAAAGAGGGAAAGCAAAAGATGGAAGGAGATGGTAGAGGATGAGATGGTTAGATAGCATCGAGGCAATGAACATGAATTTGGGCAAACTCTGGGAGAGAGTGGAGGACGGGGGGGGGGGTAGTGTTCTATGGTCCATGGGGTTGTGAAGAGTTGGACATGTGTTAGCAACTGAACGATACCAGGGAATTCTGCAGTCACCCTTGAAACCTAATTTCAGGTGCCCTGGTAATTCAGTGATTAGATTGCGGTATTGTACGCTAACTCTGCCCACAGTCAGGAGTTCGATCCTGACCAGCTCAAGGTTGACTCAGCCTTCCATTCTTCCAAGGTCAGTAAAATGAGGACCCAGATTGTTGGGTGTACTATGCTGACTCCGTAAACCGCTCAGAGTGTGGCCTTCATGCCTAAGGAAGGACTAGAACTCACCATCTCCTGGTGATTGACTCAAAATCACTCAAATGGGTTCATGCCTAAGGCAGGACTAGAACTCGCCGTCTCCTGGTGATTGGCCCCAAGTTACCCAGCTGGCTTTCATGCCTAAGTCAGGGTTAGAACTCACCATCTCCTGGAATTGGCTCAAAGTCACCCAACTGGCTTTCACGCCCAAGGCGGGACTTGAACTCACCGTCTCCCGGTTTCTATCCTGGTGCCACGAACAATTAATTCCCCCAAAGCGATAATTTCTTGTGGTGGCAGGAAAATTAACTTTAAACCTTGGTTGACTCGTACTTCAGTCTAGTGCAGTGGTTCTCAACCTGTGGGTCGGGACCCCATTTGGGGTCGATCGACCATTTCACGGGGGTCGCCAAGCAAGGCTGTCTGCCATTTTTTTTGTCCGCCATTTTTTTGTCTGCCATTTTTTTTCCTCTTTTCCAGCGGGTGCTTTACCTCCCTTGGGCTGGGCCAGCTGGTGGTCGGCCTGCTCCGTCTCTGCCGCTTGCCAGCTACGCCTCGGCCGGCGCAGGGGGCGGAACCACGCATGCGTGGCGCTCCCGGGCAGGGAAAGTCCTCGACTTACGACCGGTTGGATAGTCCTCAACTTATGACCGGTTAAGTCCTTAACTTACGGCCGGTTTAGTCCTCGACTTACGACCGGTTTTGTCCTCGACGTACGACCGGTTGGGGTCGCGGCATTAAAAAGGTTGAGAACCACTGGTCTAGTGGCATTTCCTACACACTTTCAGCCCTGGATTTGTTATAACGAAAAGGAAAATCTCAACAGATTGATAAGCCCGATTGCATTTTTGCAGTGTCCCTTTATTATAAAGTAATTAGATAACAAGAGCTCTCCATCACAAGAGACCTTAAATAAAGACTTTGTGAAGTCTATTGTTCACCTTCCCAAACTTTCAGCTTCTTTCTTCCTGCATCTTCCAAATGTCAGCTGCTTTATACTGCTGGATATCCACATTAAAAACCACGCACATGTGCCAAGCTGCTGTCGAAGCGACGAAATGCCACCGTGCACCGAGGTTCTTATGCAGACAAAAATATCCGGCGTGAAGTTTACTCATCAGCTTATCCAATATTGCCAAATATCAAAAGTCAGAGGATGTCAAATGCAGAATAACTGCTTGGTGATTATTTGACAAGCGTTCAAAGAAAAGCAAGACAAGTGTGTGTGTGTGTGTGTGTATGTATGTCTTAAGTGTTTTTTATGATGCACCAGGTCGGCCCAAATATGGGAAGTAGAAACTGGAAAGCTTCCCTTTAACTCTTTGTTAGCAATCCAAATTTAACACACACACATACACACACATCTATATCTATATCATCTATCTATCTATATCTATATCTATATCCATATCCATATCCATATCCATATCCATATCCATATCTATCTATCTATCTATCTATCTATCTATCTATCTATCTATCTATCTATCTATCATCTCTATCTCTATTTATCCATTTATCCATTTATCCATCCATCCATCCATCCATCCATCCATCCATCCATCCATCCATCCATCCATCCATCCATCTATCTATCTATCTATCTATCTATCTATCTATCTATCTATCTATCTATCTATCTATCTATCTATCGGATTTTTTTTTAGATTTTTTGGGGGAATAATAATAATAATAATAATAATAATGATTGATGATGATGATGATGATGATGATGATGATGATGATGATAACGATAAAATTAAACTGCTCTGTGACTTCAGAATTAAAACAGACAAGCTCCTGCCACATAACACCCCGGACTTAACAATTGTTGATAAGAAAGACAAAAAAAATCTGGATAGTGGACGTGGCAGTGCCTGGAGACAGCAGAATAGACGGGAAAGAACTGGAGAAGATAACAAAATACGAAGACCTACAAATAGAAATAGAAAGATTGTGGCAAAGGCAAGCAAGGGTAGTACCAATAGTAATAGGCGTCTTGGGTGCAATCCCAAAATAACTGAAGCATCACTTGAACACCATCATCGGCACTGACAAATTCGCCATTAGTCAATTGCAAAAGGCGGCCTTACTAGGAACTGCTTCCATCCTGCGACGAGATCTGTAATACCATCAAACATCCACATCTGCCTATCCCAGGTCCTTGGGAAGGACTCGATAGGTGGACAAAAATGCCAGATCCAGTCTGAACATCTGGTTGACTGTGCAATGATCAATAATAATAATAATAATAAAGTGGGAAGGGACCTTGGAGGTCATCTAGTCTAACCCCCTGCTCAGGCAGAAAACCCTATACCATTTCAGACAAATGCCTGTCCAGTCTCTACTTAAAAATGTCCAGTGCTTCAATCAGTCCAGCTTAAAGCAAACCAATGGATCATATATTTTCTCCAGCCTGCAGTTAAAGGGGAAGAATAATATTGGTCTGCAATTATAACATTGATCATAGAATAATAGGTTTGGAAGGGACCTAGGAGATCTTCTAGTCCAGGGGTCTTCAAACTTGGCCCTTTTATGACATGTGGACATCAACTCCCAGAATTCCTCAGCCAGTGTGTCTGGCTGAGGAATTCTGGGAGTTGAAGTCCACAAGTCATAAAAGGGCCAAGTTTGAAGACCCCTGTTCTAGTCCAACCCCCTGCTCAAGCAGGAGACCCTATTGTCCATTCTGAACAAATAGCTGCCCAGTTTCTTTTTGAACATCTCCAGCGATGGAACACCCACACCTTCTGGAGTCAAGCTGTTCTCACTGTCAGCAAAGTTCTCCTTAGTTCTAGATTGGTTCTCTCTTTAATTATCTTCCACCCACTGCTTCTTGTCCTCTCTTGGGTGCTTTGGAGAACTGATCAATCCTCTGTCTCATGGAATATCTTCAAAATAGAGTACTCAGAAGTCTACCCAGATGAGGAACCAATCAGGAACCAGTGTCCTTGGACTCCTGTGACATGGACCAATCAGAGATTACCTTGCTAAGTGCATACAGAAGCCCAGTCAGTCCCTCTTCAGATTCCTGTGAGAGATCAAGAAGTACACTATAACACAACTCACTCTCCCAAGATGCCAGTCACTGCTGCTGGCAAAACACCAGAAAACTAGACCACGGTCATTCATCCTGAAAACCCATCATTGTTGGATTGTCATGAATCAGTTTGATTTAAATGAATCTGTGGGAAGTCAGCGCCCCAGAGAAGGAAATATTAAAAGGGCAGAAAAATATATCTTGTCAAAGGATCTTAAAGAGGCAGGAAAGCATGCCCAGCTTTTTCTTAATAGCCCCAAGTCTTCCTCCCCCAAGCAGAAGCCAGCCCTGTACAAATACAGATGCAGACCATTCAGAAAAGTTGGAGCTAGAAGCTTAAGAAGACAAAGACACCTAAAATCTGCATACCCCACCCAAACTCTAGGAGTCATTAGCCCCAGCACCAGGGAAGCAGGATATGACCTTTGGGCCATAATAGGATTAATCTATGACCATCAGAATACCAGAAAAGCACACTCAGACTCAGGTTCAAAGTTCACGTCACAGGAACAGGAAGCAACTCCAAACAAAAGGCTTCAGAGAGTATAAAAACCCATTCCCCACATGTGCTCAGCCCTTTTTCTCTCCTCTTTCCTACCAGAACTATCTTTCTGTCTGGATCTTCAATAAACTGCAACCTTCTTTCCAAAGCAGTCACCATAGTGTTTATCCCCGGCTTGGACTGAACCATGATGAAGACTTTTTCTTCAACAAATCATCTGAGGAAAAAAAAACATTGAGAATTGTCACCAGTTGAACAGTTGAAACTAAGCTGAAAGCTGCAAGGTCTCTGAGATGGAATAGGATGTTTAAAAGCTTTGTTATCTATTCTAAGGAAAGCCTCTGTTGACTTGGAACGAACAGCATTTAGAAGGAGAAAATTATCCAGAAGAGAATCTGCATGCATGACGAACCATTGCTTTCAACTGACCAGTCAGTTGGGGTGGAGAAGAATCAGATGTCCCGAAATTACTTGAAATAAAATTCCAAGTGGAAGTAGGACAGGAGAAGCACAGATGACATTTTAAGATATGTCTCAAAGATTGAGTTGGAATGTGGTTTCTATTCTACGTACAGCCATGTGTTGGTACCTGCTCTTCTTGAATTCTTGGAGGGAATCTCCTGGACGTTGACCTCTAGCTGTTGACTTCCATGTGTAACCTGTACTTTATTCTGATGGCAGAGTTTGGAAGACGGGGACGAGGCTTCAGAAAGGATGAGTGACACCAACAACACAGAAGAATTTTCTGAGCACTCATTTACCCTTAAGTCTCACTCAAAGTAGATCATAGCACACCATTGCTTGCTGGTATTGAAAAGTTGCAGATATAATTATAGTCCAGAAAGAGATAGCTAAAAGCTACTTACAATCTCTCTCTCTCTCTCTCTCTCTCTCTCTCTCTCTCTCTCTCTCTCTCTCTCTCTCTCTCTCTCTCTCTCCCTACCCACCCACCCACCCACCCATCCATCCATCCATCCATCCATCCATCCTTCCTTCCTTCCTTCCATCCATCCATCCATTCTCTCTCTGTGTGTGTCTGTGTGTCTATATCTATTTACTATCATCTCTGTCTCCGTCTCTCTTTGTGTCTCTGTGTCTCTGTCTGTTTGTCTATCTATCTCATCTGTCTCTCTGTCTCTCTCATATACATATCTATCTATCTATCTATCTATCTATCTATCTATCTATCTATCTATCTATCTATCTATCTATCTATCTATCTATCTATCTATCTATCTATCTATCTACCTACCTACCTACCTACCTACCTACCTACCTACCTACCTATCCATCCATCCATCCATCCATCCTTCCATCCATTCTCTCTCTGTGTGTGTCTATATCTATTTACTATCATCTCTGTCTCATCTCTCTTTGTGTCTCTGTGTCTCTGTCTGTCTGTCTATCTATCTCATCTGTCTCTCTGTCTCTATCTATCTATCTATCTATCTATCTATCTATCTATCTATCTATCTATCTATCTATCTATCTATCTATCTATCTATCTATCTATCTATCTATCTATCTATCTATCTATCTATCTATCTATCTATCTATCTATCTATCTATCTATCTATCTAAGTTCTAACTCATCCTTGCTTGGAAAATGAAGAGTTGCTGTATCCTTGGTCGTTTTTTTGGTCCTGACCTTTGAGTTGCACCTTGACTCTTCATCCTAGAATGTTCAACGTTGAAAACGTACTGGATTCTGTCTCAATACAGACCAGATCAACCATCCCGCCCATAGTAATGTCCTCTCCATTTGTATATGACCCTCACCCTAACCTCCTGTTCCTGTCAAACCAATTTCAAAGGTCTCCTTGAAAGTTGGGTGGGAAGCAGTGAAGGTTTGGAACTAAATTCACTGACAAGAATAGTTTGGGGAGGGACAGAACGGGGGTCAGAGAGAAACTCCAAATTTCATTCTCATATCAATATTCTTTCTCTTGTAGACCGAGGTTTTTTTCCCCCCCATTTTTTTCCTTCTTTCACAATAGATTGCTAGAGAAGACACTGATTGGTTTTGACAATGGTCAGAACGAATTACTTGCAAACAACTTTCGGAGTTAGGCTAAGGGCCTCAAATTACTCACCCGTGACCTAGGATACCATTACATAGATACCCTGATGTTGAAATAGGTTGGTCTTTCTGCTCTTAAAACCTTCATTCCTCCATGTTAACTTCTTTAGCAGCACCTGCCTGTACCTAACAAATTCTTCAAAGTGTTCTTAAGATATCACATTAAAATTTATCCTGTCTGATCAGTAATTCATCTATTTTTTATACACTCAGTTCACCCCTCTCTATGTGTGGGTCTCCCTCAAACTGTTCCTGTAGGGTCTTTCAAATGATTATGGTATGTGATGTGATAGGAATCTTCCAATATTTGAGGGGATCCCACAGAGAAGAGGGGATCAACCTACTCTTTAAAGCATCTGAGAGCAGGACAAGAAGTAACCAGTGGAAGCTTATCAAGGGGAGATCCAACCTAGAATTGAGAGGAAATTTCCTGACAGTGAGAATAATTGTGGAATAGCTTGCCTCCAGAGGTTGTGGGTGCTCCATCAATGGAAGGTTTCAGAAAGAGGCTGGACAGCCATTTGTCTGAAATGGTACTGGGTTTCCTGTTTGAGCAGGAGGTTGGATTAGAAGACCTCCAAGGTCCTTTCCAACTCTATTCTGATTGATTGAAATAGCATAGTGTTTCCTACCTGAGCAGGAAATTGGATTAGAAGATCTCAGAGGTCCCTTTCAGTTCTATTCTTATTGATTGATTGACTGACTGATTGGTTGATTGAAATGGCATAGAGTCCCCTGCTTTAGCAGGGAGTTGGACTAGAAGATTTCCAAGGTGCCTTCCAGTTCTATTCTCATTGATTGATTGATTGAAATGGCATAGGGTCTCCTGCTTGAGCAGGGAGTTGGACTAGAAGACCTTCAAGGCCCCTTCCAGATCTATTCTGATTGATTGATTGATTGATTGATTGATTGATTGATTGATTGATTGATTGAAATGGTATAGGGTCTCCTGCTTGAGCAGGGAGTTGGACTAGAAGATTTCCAAGGTCCCTTCCAGACTTATTCTGATTGATTGATTGATTGGTTGGTTGATTGGTTGATTGATTGATTGATTGAAATGGCATAGGGTCTCCTGCTTGAGCAGGGAGTTGGACTAGAAGATCTCCAAGGTCCCTTCCAGTTCTATTCTGATTGATTGATTGATTGATTGATTGATTGAAATGGCATAGTGTCTCCTGCTTGAGCAGGGAGTTGGACTAGAAGATCTCCAAGGTCCCTTCCAGTTCTATTCTGATTGATTGATTGATTGATTGATTGATTGATTGAAATGGCATAGGATCTCCTGCTTGAGCAGGGAGTTGGACTAGAAGATTTCCAAGGTCCCTTCCAGACCTATTCTGATTGATTGATTGATTAAAATGGCATAGGATCTTCTACTTGAGCAGGGAGTTGGACTAGAAGATCTCCAAGGTCCCTTCCAGACCTATTCTGATTGGTTGATTGAAATGGTATAGGGTCTCCTGCTTGAGCAGAGGATTAGACTAGAAGACCCCCAAGCCCCCTGTTATTCTGTTATGCTATTTTTGAGCACAGGAACTTAGCAGGAAAGGGGTGAGCTGGGGTGACACACCAGAAGAAGAGTCAACTTTGTAAGTCTCCAGTCTTGGACAGGAAGTTGGACTAGGACACCATCAAGGTCCCTTCCAACTATGTTATTCTGTCTCGTGATGGAACACCGAAGACCATCCCCAATCCCCCAATCCAGCACTGCTGCCTACCTTTTTTACTTCATTCTGTTGGAGCAAAGACATCATTTTGTTCCCTCTTTGGGTCACGATAGGACCCAAAGCTCAGCACATATCAAATGCAGATGGAGATGATCACCCCAGCTTTTCTAAAGAGTCTGTTCCAAGTCTCTCATTTAGTGGACAGCATCATTTACAATGCAAATGACACTTGTGCCTTGGCCAACCTCCTTCTTCCTGGCCTCTGCACAATTTGAAATGCCACCGCCTGGCTCCAGTGATAGTAAGGAGAAACTGGGTGAAGGAAAGCAAGGATGATTTGGTCACCTCAATATAAAAAAAGACGTTGAGACTCTGAAAAGAGTGCAGAGAAGAGCAACAAAGATGATCAGGGGACTGGAGGCTAAAACATATAAGGAATAATAATAATAATAATAATAATAATAATAATAATAATAATAATAATAATAATATTAATAATAATAATAATAATAATAATAATAATAATAATAATAATAATAATAATAATAATAATAATAATAATAATAATAATAATAATAATAATAATAATAAAAAGAAGTTGGAGGGGACCTTGGAGGTCATCTAGTCCAACCCCCTGCTCAGGCAGGAAACCCTATATCATTGCAGACAAATGGCTGTCCAGTCTCTTCTTAAAAACTTCCAGTGTTGGAACATTCACAGCTTCTGGAGGCAGGTTGTTCCACTGGTTAATTGTTCTTACTTTCAGGAAGTTTCTCCTTAGTTCTAGGTTGCTTCTCTCCTTGCTTAGTTTCTATCTGTTGCTTCTGGTCCTGCCTTCAGGCGCTTTGGAGAATAGCTTGACTACCTCTTCTTTGGGGCAGCCCCTGAGATATTGGAACACTGCTATCATGTCCCCCCTCGTCCTGCTCTTCATTAAACTAGACATACCAATTCCAGCAACCATTCTTTATATGTTTTAGCCTCCGGTCCCCTAATCATCTTTGTTGCTCTTCTCTGTACTCAACATCTTTTTTACATCGTGGTGACCAAAATTGGATGCAATATTCCAAGTGTGGCCTGGAATGTTTGCTGGAATTGGGGATGACCAGTTTAATGAAAAGAAGGAGTAGGGCAGTGGTGGGATTCCGCCAGTTAGCACCACTTCAGCAGAACCGGTAGCTAATTTTTTGTTGCCCAGGCCCAGAATGCACTTCTGGATATGGCATCCACACAGAGAACCGGTTGTTCACATATTTGAATCCCACCACTGGAGTAGGGATGACATGATAGCAGTATTCCAATATCTCAGGGGTTCCTACAAAGATGTAAAAAAGATGTTGAGACTCTAGAAAGACTGCAGAGAAGAGCAACAAAGATGATCAGGGGACTGGAGGCTGAAACATATAAGGAACGGTTGCTGGAATTGGGTATGTCTAGTCTAATGAAGAGAAGGGGTGACATGATAGCAGTGTTCCAATATTTGAGGGGCTGCCACAAAGAAGAGGGGGGTTCAACCTATTTTGCAAAGTACCAGAAGGCAGGACCAGAAACAATGGATGAAAACTAATCAAGGAGAGAAGCAACTTAGAACTAAGGAGAAATTTCCTATCAGTGAAAACAATTAGCCAGTGGAACAGCTTGCCTTCAGAAATCGTGAGTGGTCCATCACTGGAGGTTTTTCAGAATAGACTGGACAGTTACTTGTCTGAAATGTTATAGGTTCTCCTGCTCAAGCAGGGGGCTGGACTAGAAGACCTCCAAGGTCCGTTCCAACTCTACTCTACTCTACTCTACTCTACTCTACTCTACTCTACTCTACTCTACTCTACTCTACTCTATACTATACTCTATTCTACTCTATTCTATTCTATTCTATTCTACTCTATACTCTACTCTACTCTACTCTACTCTACTCTACTCTACTCTACTCTACTCTACTCTACTCTATTCTATTCTAAAGTTGTGGGTGCTCAAACACGAGACTGGACAGCCATTTGTCTGAAGTGGTATAAGGTCTAAGGGGATTAGAGTAGAAGACCTCCAAGGCCCCTTCCAACTCTGTTATTCTGTTATGATATTTTTGAGCATGGAAGTCCAGCTGCAAAGGGGTGAGCAGGGGTGACAGACCAGAAGAAGAGTCAACTTTGTTTGTCGGCCCCGAAATAAAGGAATCCATGCCCCCTGTGAATCCTGATGGATCCACCGCGTCTTGCACATTGATTGTCCCATTCATCACACAGGAATGCTTTCACAGTTTTGGCTGCCATTGGGATTAATGGAGGCCCTTTTGACAGCACGAGTGCATCTTTTATAGACTGGGTATTTCACACCCATACAAAAAACAGTTGAAGCCAATTTGAATGGAAATGTCAGTGCCCAGCAGTAGGGCAACAGGAACAGAGAGAAACTTGGTCTGAATTTTAACAGGAGAAAAATCACACACACACTGAACTAATGCCTAGATTAAGAACAGAGAGCCTTAGGCTAGTTCTTTGGTTGCCGTGTTAGCCATTCAATGCTTATGGGGCAGAGGTCTTCAAACATGGCCCTTTTATGACTTGTGGACTTCAACTCCCAGAATTCCTCAGCCAGCATGCCTGGCTGAGGAATTCTGGGAGCTGAAGGCCACAAGTCATAAAAGGGCCAAGTTTGAAGACCCCTGTTTTTTTGGGTATGAACAAGCAACGGATAGAGATGCAGACTTCTCCTACTCTAATTGAGGGATACCTTATCTGGGCTGCA
>NW_015389615.1:175549-179605 GCF_001527695.2 Protobothrops mucrosquamatus
TCTTTCTTTCTTTCTTTCTTTCTTTCTTTCTTTCTTTCTTTCTTTCTTTCTTTCTTTCTTTCTTTCTTTTCCTTTCTCTCATTCTTTCTTTCTTTCTTTCTTTCTTTCTTTCTTTCTTTCTTTCTTTCCTCTCTTCCCTCCCTTTTTATCTTCTTTCCCCCTCCTTCCTCTTTTATTTTCTCCTTTCTATCTTCCTTCCTGTGTTCTTTCCCTTCTTCCTCCCTTTCCCCCCTCCTTCCCTCTCTTTAGCCACCCAGGTGGAGAAAGGTGGGAGGGAAAGTGGAAGTAGAAGGAGAGAAAAGGAGAGAGGAAGAGCTAGACACAGAGAGAGAGAGAGATGAGAGGGAATAAAGGTGAGAAAGAGGAACAAAGGGAAAGAGGGAGGGAGGAAGGGAGGGTGGGAGAGAGGGAGAGAGAGAGAGAGAGAGAGAGAGAGAGAGAGAGACCCTGTTTGACTGAGCTATTGTTAGTTTGCACCATTACAAAATAATTAGATATTAATTCTTTATTTACCTTTGGATTTTCATAGGGCATTTAAATGATGTTGTGTATAGCCTATACACAACATATACAGTATGTATCTAGTCACATTAAAAAAGACGAAAAGTAAAAGAGAAATGACATAACTTGCTTTGGGTTTGTTCAAGGATAGTTTCCAATTTTTTTTTTAACAGATAGATGATTAGATGGATAATGTAGCATCGGGCGCTCTGATGCGTTCCATTTTCTGCTAATTAAAACCACACAATTCCTACTGAAAGGTGAGGGAGGGGGGAAAAGAAAGATAAAGATCGTTTCTTTCTTCTCTCTTATTTTTTATTATACTGCTTGGGTTCAATTTTTTTTTAACAAAAAAAACCTGGTTAAAAAAATAAAATAAAGGTCAGCCGTTAATTAGTGGCTTTCTGAAAGTATCCATTAATATTACATAAATTACAGGCTTAAAGAATCCAATTAGTAGACCAAGTTGTATTGGAACTAAATACATCATTTAATTTGGGGGCTGTGGTATGATATGAGTTCTAGGGTAGAAATCGATAGAGACTGGGAGAGAGAGAGAGAGAGAGAGAGAGAGGTGTGTGTGTGTGTGTGTGTTTGTATATTTGTGTATGTGTGTGTGTGAGAGACACCCTGCCTGATATTCCTTCTGTCTCTTTGTCCAAAACTCCAAGTACATGGCAAAAATAATGAGAATAGAATAGAATAGAATAGAATAGAATAGAATAGAATAAAATAGAATAGAATAGAATAGAATAGAATAGAATAGAATAGAATAGAATAGAATAGAATTTTATTTCAGAAGCTCCAAGAAGCTTCCATTTCTCCCTCTGGAGAGCCTTTCTGTGACCTTTTTGGAAATTTGTAAAAATAGGGCACAACACAATGGAAGGGAGAAAGAGAAAAAGAGAAGAAAGCAGAGCCTGGTAACTACAAATCGATCAGCCTGACATGAAGGCCGGGCAACAGCTTATTAATCATTCAGTTTGTGAGCATTTAGACAAGAAGGGACCACTCGGTGTTAGCCAGCATGCTTCATCAAGAATCCTCATGCAAGGACTAGCCCGTATCTCCTTGTTTGATAGAGTGACCTGTTTAGTGGGCTGCAGGAATGGCGTGGAGATAGTGTATCTTGTCTTCGGGGAAGCATTTGACAATATCTCCCATTAAATCCTTGTAGGCGAGAAGACAAAATACTTGCATCCCTGTCTGTAGATGGAGGCAGATCAGATCAAGCAATCGCAGGAAAGAGGGGAAAAAAATAAATAAATTAGTGGTTCTACCTGGAGAGAAAATAATCTACTGATATATTGATAAATTACACAACACCAACACCAAGAATAGAATAGAATAGAGTAGAGTAGAGTAGAGTAGAGTAGAGTAGAGTAGAGTAGAGTAGAGTAGAGTAGAGTAGAGTAAAACAGACCAGACCAGAACAGAACAGAAGAATAGAATAGAACAGAACGGAACGGAACGGAACGGAACGGAACAGAACAGAACAGAACAGAACAGAACAGAACAGAATAGAATAGAATAGAATAGAATAGAATAGAATAGAATAGAATAGAATAGAATAGAATAGAAAGCAGAAGTGAAGAATAGAATAGAATAGAATAGAGTAGAGTAGAGTAGAGTAGAGTAAAACAGAACAGAACAGAAGAATAGAATAGAATAGAATAGAATAGAATAGAATAGAATAGAATAGAATAGAATAGAATGGAATGGAATGGAATGGAATGGAATGGAATGGAATGGAATGGAATGGAATAGAAAGCAGAAGTGAAGAATAGAATAGAATAGAATAGAATAGAATAGAATAGAATAGAATAGAATAGAATAGAATAGAATAGAAGCTGGAAGAGACCTTGGAGGTCTTCTAGTCCAGCCCCCTGCTCAGGCAGGAGAACCTATACCATCTCAGACAGGTAAATGTCCAGTCTCTTCTTAAAAACTTCCAGTGTTGGAGCATTCACAGCTTCTGGAGGCAGGTTATTCCACTGGTTAATTGTTCTCACTGTCAGGAAATGTCTCCTTAGTTCTAGGTTGCTTCTCTCTTTGAAAGATATGGTACAATGGTTCTGAGATAACATCTGCCAGGTTTCGCATCCATCCAGAAAGCTGGATGGAAGATCTGCAAGAAATACCACTTGCCTGCAAACAAGAACTGGTGGGATGATAAAATAGAGCAAGTCATAGAAAAAGAAGAAGCTTAAAGTGTTCTGGGGCTTCACAATTAAAATAGACAAGCACCTGCCACCTAACACTCCTGACTTAACAACTGTCAATCAGAAAGATGAAAAAGTTTGGAGAGTGGATGTGGCAGTGCTCAGAGACAGGAGGATAGAAGAGAAGAGAAACTGGAGAAGATAACAAAACACAAAGACCTACAAATAGAAATAGAAAGACTGTGGCAAAGGCAAGCAAGGGTAGTACCAATAGTAATAGGCGCCTTGGGTGCAATCCCAAAACAACTGGAGCACCACTTGAACACCATCATCGGCATTGACAAATTCACCATTAGTCAATTGCAAAAGGCGGCCTTACTAGGAACTGCTTCCATCCTGCGACAATATCTGTAATACCATCAAACATCCACATCTGCCTATCCCAGGTCTTTGGGAAGGACTCGATAGGTAGACAAAAATGCCAAACCCAGTTTGAACATCTGGTTGACTGTATGAATAATAATAATAATAATAATAATAATAATAATAATAATAATAATAATAATAATAATAATAATAATAATAATAATAATAATAATAATAATAATAATAATAATAATAATAATAGGGTGAAGATCTTGTGGGACTTTCGAATACAGACAGATAGCCATTTGGAACACAATATGCTGGATATCGCAGTTGCAGAGAACCGAAGCGTACAGCTGATAGATATCGCTGTACCAGGAGATGCCAGAGTCGAAGAAAAAGAACTGGAAAAAATTAGGAAATATCGCGACCTGGCCATCAAAACTGCGCGATTATGGATGAAACGTGTAACAGTAGTACCCATTGTCATCGGGACACTGGGAACTGTGTCCAAAAACTTTGCAAACTACATCAAGAAACTGCAGCTTCCTGCAATAACTCCAGCAATGTTACAAAAAACTGTGCTACTCGGAACATCTTATATTTTAAGGAGGTACCTGGCTGACACCTAGGATGCTGGCAGCAACCCATGTCAACCATCAGCACCAGCCAATTTGAATGTTCAGTTGACTGAGGTTCATGTCTAATGAATAATAATAATAATAATAATAATAATAATAATAATAATAATAATAATAATAATGATGATGATGATGATGATGATGATGATGATGATGATGATGATGATGATGATGATGACAATCTTACAAACTACCCAAGTGTTTGCCATTTCTGTGGTTAACTTTAAAAAGCTCTATTGGATCAGAACTGGACTAATCCAGATGACCATTACAAGCGAACAAATAATTTAAAAAGGTATGCTCCTCTTTGCTGCCACACAGAAGCATCTGAATTTGGGGGACTCAGATTTTCTAAAGTTAAAACAGAAAAAAAACAGCTTACTTCT
>NW_015389615.1:182218-183414 GCF_001527695.2 Protobothrops mucrosquamatus
AATAATAATAATAATAATAATAATAATAATAATAATAATAATAATAATAATAATAATAATAATAATAATAATAATAATAATAATAATAATAAAGTTGGAAGGGACCTTGGAGGTCATCTAGTCCAACCCCCTGCTCAGGCAGGAAACCCTATACCGTTTCAGACAAATGGCTGTCCAGTCTCTTCTTAAAAACTTCCAGGGTTGGAGCATTCACCGCTTCTGGAGGCAGGTTGTTCCACTGGTTAATTGTTCCAACTGTCAGGAAGTTTCTCCTTAGTTCTAGGTTGCTTCTCTCCTTGATTGGTTTCCATCCTTTGCTTCTTGTCCTGCCTTCAGGTGCTTTGGAGAATAGCTTGACTCCCTCTTCTTTGTGGCAGCCCCTGAGATACTGGAAGACTGCTATCATGTCCCCCCTCGTCCTTCTCTTCATTAAACTAGACATGCCCAATTCCAGCAATAGTTCTTTATATGCTTTTGCCTCCAGTCCCCTAATCATCTTTGTTGCTGTTCTCTGCACTCTTTCTAGAGTCTCAACATCTTTTTTACATCGTGGTGACCAAAACTGGATGCCGTACTCCAAGTGTGGCCTTACCAAGGCCTTGTAAAGTGGTATTAACCCTTCATGTGATCTTGATTCTATCCCTCTGTTAATGCAGCCCAGCACTGTTGTTGTTCTTCTCTTCACTGTTTCCACTAGAAGTCAAGCTAGATTCCAGGGAATTGGGTTTTGTTTTGTTTTTTTACTTTTTTACCAAGTCTGTTTAATCAAAATGGCAGCTATTAAATTCATTGTGCCAATCCACAAATGAATATTGAATTTCGCTTCCTGAACAAAGCAACTTACTTTGTTCCACTCTTTCCTCCCCCTTCCATCCCTATTTCCTGCTCTGTTCTTCTTCCAAAGATTCAGTTTTCATTGTCGATGTTTTAATGAGGACACGTGCCCATTATTAGATGCTTACACTGTAATATTAAAGACAGGGTAGGAAGAAATTGGATTGCTTATAGAATCCATTCCTTGTTGATTTCTCTCCCATATCTCCCTCTGTCTCCTTGTCAGTCAAATGTTCAGTAATTACAACAAACTGCGGTGGGAAGGGAGCAGCGAAGTCTATGTGAATAGAAAGAGAGGCCTCTTACAACACCAAAGTAATTAAAATAAATGAATAAATATAGGGCTGCACATCCTTGCAAAA
>NW_015389615.1:187301-189292 GCF_001527695.2 Protobothrops mucrosquamatus
GAATAGAATAGAATAGAATAGAATAGAATAGAATAGAATAGAATACTGCGTGGTATGGTCCATTGGAGACTTTCTAGTTTGCACTTTGGAAAAAGCGCAGAGAAGAACAACTATGATGTTTAAAGGTCTGGAGACTAAAACATATGAAGAAGGATTGCTGGAATTGAGTATGTCTAGTTTAATGAAGAGAAGGACAAGGGGGGACATGATAGCAGTCTTCCAGTATCTCAGGGGTTGCCACAAAAAGAGGGAGTCAAGTTGTTCTCCAAAGCACCTGAAGGCAGGACAAGAAGCAACGGATGGAAACTCATCAAGGAGAGAAGCAACCTAGAACTAAGGAGAAACCTCCTGACAGAACAATCAACCAGTGGAACAACCTGCCTCCAGAAGTTGTGGGTGCTTCATCACCGGAGCACCCAAAGGTGCTTTGGGACTGAGAATCTCCATAGTTCATCACTGGAAGTTTTTAAGAAGAGACTGGAGACCCACTGGTCTGAAATGGTATGGGGTCTCCTGTTAGAGCAGGGGGTTGGACTAGATGGCCTCTAAGGTACCTTTCAGCTCCATTCCGATTGATACTGAAGGATACACATATAACAAACAGGTCAAGTTTTGACTGCATTGCTGATTCTTTTTTTTTTTTTTAACCATACCAGGTGAAACCTCCTTCTCTGCCTTTAATACACATCCCCCCCAATCACACATACACAAACACAGAGAGAGAGAGAGAGAGAAAGAGAGACAGAGACAGACAGACAGACAGACAGACAGACACACACACACACACACGCACACACACACAAGGATTTCTGATAGTTATTTAGGCCTGGAGCTCTTCCAATCTTAGCCCATGTGTGGCCCAACTCGGTGCAGAGGGACGAGGAGACATATGGATGAAGAGAGAAAAGCTTCAGAGCTTTAAAATTTCAATTACCCAGGTGACTCGGATGGTTCCGTGGAAATATAGCCTGGGAAGGGAAGTGATTGGCGATGTCTTGTTTAATATTCACTCCTGGAAATGTAAGCACCCCATAATCATTTCAAGAACGGTACAAATGTTCTTCTGCCTTGTATACGAGATGCTCCTGAGTGCCTAATGACAGAAGCTTTTGTCATTTCCACTTCAGGTCCGGCTAGGAATTAATGCCTCTGGAAAAGAAAAAAAAAGAAGAAAAAAACCAGACTGTTATAATGCAACATGATGCGGAGCAATCTCTCGGCAAATTGTGGCGAAGATGACGGTCCATCACGGCGGCGGCGGAAAGGAAGAAGCCAGACTGCAAGTCCAATGCGAAATGATTGCTAATACACCTTCGCCTTCCTCCTTCATTAAAGTCAGGGAAATGAGACACGGTGGGGTGGCTGCTTGGCCCTGCATTTGTTGAACGCACTTCGGGATTGTCCCCGGGGCCGATTCAGGAAGCTGCTCATCAATCTGAAGGGGAAGGAGATAAGAGGGCTGCCTTGGCTAGATGTCTCGTGATGTTTACCATGTGGCATACTAAACATATTTTTGCCAGTGTGATGTTCTAGAAGGCCTTCCTTCCTTCCTTCCTTCCTTCCTTCCTTCCTTCCTTCCTTCCTTCCTTCCATTTTCCTTCCTTTTTTCTTCCTTTTTGTTTCCTTCCTTCCTTCCTCCCTCTCTCCCTCCCGCCTACCCTTTCCTTCCTTTTCATTTTCCTTCCTTCTTTCCTCCATTTCCTCCCTTCATGCATCCATCCATCCCTCTTTCCTACCCTTCTTTCCTTCTTTATTTCCTTCCTTTCTTCCCTTTCATTTTCCTTCCCTTTCGTTTGTTCTTCCTTCCTTCAAAAGTCATTTTTGAAACTAACTGGCCAACTTGTTAATCAAACTGTACTTTTCCATGCCAGATGATTATGACGATAAGATGAAGGAGGAGGAAGAGGAGGAGGAGGAGGAGGAGGAGGAGGAGGAGAGGAAGAAGAAGAAGAAGAAGAAGAAGAAGAAGAAGAAGAAGAAGAAGAAGAAGA
>NW_015389615.1:191418-194041 GCF_001527695.2 Protobothrops mucrosquamatus
CTCATACTGGAAACAAACTGGTATCCAATACAACGACCAAGATAATGACGCTGCACAGCTAAATCTTCTACCATCAAACAACCCAGTTTGGCCCACTGGAAGCTTCTGCATTCTCCTGAAGGGTAGCCTCATGGACAGTCCATTGCAGTTGTCTATTCAAAAGATGACAAGCGCAAGAATCCCTGTTTCCAGCATTAAGATCTTGTTTTCATGGGTTCTGACCCCATTCAAGTGTAGCTCCAAGGCATTAAATTTGCTAACATTAGAGGAACATCAAGGGACTGCAGTGGTCTGCAACAGAGGCAATCAACAGAGGAGAGGGATCAGCAGACAGAAGTCCAGATTTACTACAGGTGGAGTTTTCTGTTGTCTCAAGGATGGCTGGAGAACACTTTAACTCAGCCTTGAGGAAAGACAGGTAGCTGAGTGTATCTCTTCATTATTTCAGGCTTTTGTTCCAGAATTAATAGCAGGAGAAGTAAATGGTCCCTTTGTGTTCGGCTTTCTGTTTCTTGCTTTAAAAAGTGCTTTTTCACCAGTCCCATTCTTTGTCAGACCTACCTACTCCAGAGGGGTGCTTGATTATTCCCAGGATTTAGTATTATGACTCCAGCAGTTCCATTAGTAAGGCAGGGAAATCTGTCTTTCGATTCTCTGAAAGTTTTCTTCCCTGATAAAGTCGCTGCTGTGTTTGGAACATGTCATTCTCAGGTCACTGTTGAATTGTGTTCCAGTGTTCCAGTATCTGAGGGGCTGCCACAAGGCAGAGGGGGGCAGGTTGTTCACCAGAGCACCAGAGGGAAGGATGAGAAACAATGGTTGGAAACTGATGAAGGAGAGAAGCAACCTAGAATTAAGGAGAAACTTCCTGACAGTGAGGACAATTAACCAGTGGAACAGAACTTGCCTCCAGAAATCATGGGCACTCCATCACTGGAGGTTTTTAAGAAGAAACTAGACATTCACCTGTCTGTGACAGTATAGGTTCTCCTGCTTGAGCAGGGGGCTGGACTAGAAGACCTTCAAAATCCCTTCCAGTTCTATTCTATTCTATTCTATTCTATTCTATTCTATTCTATTCTATTCTATTCTATTCCATTCCATTCCATTCCATTCCATTCCATTCTATTCCAATATCTATCCCATCCCATCCCATCCCATCCCATCCCATTCCATTCCATTCCATTCCATTCCATTCCATTCCATTCTATTCTATTCTATTCTATTCTATTCTATTCTATTCTATTCTATTCTATTCTATTCTTGACAATGGAATGCAAATATGGTAGTGGGGATGTCTAGACAACCAAGAGTCCATTCCGTTCCGTTCCGTTCCATTCCATTCCATTCCATTCCATTCCATTCTATTCTATTCTATTCTATTCTATTCTATTCTATTCTATTCTAATTTCTTTTCTATTCTATTCTATTCTATTCTATTCTATTCTATCCTATCCTATTCCATTCCATTCCATTCCATATTTTCTATTCTATTCTATTCTATTCTATTCGCTTTTAGTATTTCTCGGTGTGATGGGTTAAGTTTTTTTGCAACATGTTGTTGTTCAGTTGCTGAGTTGTGTCTGACTCTTCATGACCCCATGGACCACAGCATGCCAGGTACCCTGGTCCTCCACTGTCTCCCAAAGTTTGCCCAAATTCATCTTCATTTTGTTGATCACCCTATCTAACAAATATTTTTGTAGGAGGAAAATGTCTTTTTTTCATTAATATCATTAAGGAGAACAATTTCTAACACCTTCTTTGACTCTATTTTGCCTACTCAAAGGTGCCTGCATCTTGTTTTCTTCAAAGAAGACTTGTCTAGATAATACCAGATATCAGTAGTAATGATACTAACTGAATAGAAACAAAACTTGTGCAAAATTGTCCTCTATCAATTTGCCACTCAACTATGCAAGCTTGTAACATTTACATATGTTAACAAGAAAGTACACCAGGTTGAAAAATTAAAAGCATTTAATTGAAGCTGTGGGGAACAGGGGAGGCAAACTTTAAATTGTCCAGAGCTGGAATCTACCTGCTACCTTTAATTAATGGGTTTATCTCTCTCTGGCATAAATCGTAAGCCGGTATACCCTCATTTTATGTTCTCATTAACACATCCAGCTGCTGATGTTGCAACTCTGCTGTGATCTTTTCTAGATGAGCTTAGAAAAGGTTAAATATCTTGAGGTCAAGAATCCAACACACCAAACTGCATGTTTGTACTTACCATTCACTTAGTGAGGAGGATAGTCCTGAATTTAAAAAAATAGTTCATTGATGTCTTTCTAAGTTCAAGGCCTACGTTTTATAAATAAATCCAGTTATTATTGACATGAATAGAAATGGGTGAGAGGTGCTGGGGAGATTTAATAGGGCATTGGGTGAAGAAATGATAAAATGCTTGCAATTTTATTTATTTATTTTTTAAAAAAAATCCTAATTGGCCCAATAACAAAGGTTTTCTGGACAGATAGACACAATTGATGTATACCTCCTAGCATGATTAAATTAGAAGAAGAAGAAGAAGAAGAAGAAGAAGAAGAAGAAGAAGAAGAAGAAGAAGAAGAAGAAGAAGAAGAAGAAGAAGAAGAAGAAGAAGAAGAAGAAGAAGAAG
>NW_015389615.1:194090-208423 GCF_001527695.2 Protobothrops mucrosquamatus
AGGAGGAGGAGGAGGAGGAGGAGAAGAAGAAGAGGAGGAAGAAGAAGAGAATAAAAACTATTTTTCAGCCTATTTGTTTTTATTATTCTGTACTGTCTGCCAGATGGTAATAGTTCAAAAAAAATGTCCAGGATGAGATGAGTCTTTAAGAATGTTTTGAGCTTTCCTAAGACAGCAGGAACTGTACAGTTCGTTCCCATAAGCAAAAATTCAGTTTTAATACTAAACTACTGATAGGAATGTTAAAATGGTATTAATTAGGAAGGTTTCATGTCCTTCCCTCCAGTCTGGGGGCCAAGAGAAGAATTTAGCAGATAGTCTTGAAATTCAGCATTATCTCCAATTTATATATTTATTTACAGTATTTTGTCAATGCTGCTAACATCGGATGTTTTTGCATTGACAATAGATGGAAATGTAGCCATCTTTCTTCCTTTCGCTTTTAGAATTAAATGATGCTGGGAGGGGGGATGTGAATGAGAGTCCAACTAGACATAACAACACTAAACTCAGCGTGAGAATCAAGGTTATTGAGCCTAGAGCTGATAAAGAATTGGTGGGCTGGAGAGGTGGAGAGGAAACCGGCACTTCAAGCTAATTGGGGAATGTGATTTATGACTGTTAATTGGAGGAGGGAATTGTGCTTTGATACTATGTGTCCAGGGGAAGGGAATTCAGTTTTTGGCTTCGATTATGCAGTGCCGATATTATGCTACTCAAATAAAAGATTCTTTAAGGTAAACAAAGCCTCGAAATTCTTTTGAAGAATTTCATCTGTCGGAACCACGACATTAAGCCAAAAAACCCCACACTTCAGCCAGTCTCCCAGTACAATATTCCATTAAGAAAACTGAAGGAATTCTTCTTGGTTTCAAGGGATTTTGCTGACCTCTTTTAAGTTGATCAAATCTTCAAAGTCACTGAAGAAAGCTCTTTTTTTTTCTGCATTCTCAAATGTCCGAATCAAATTCCTGAAAAGGAAGCGAAAGATTAAAAACAACACCACTGCGAAAAAAGAAAGCTGGATTTTAAATAGAGTGGGGGAATATATTGTTGTGTTTAATTGTGTTGGCTAGTTGAGGTGGCTTTTTAGAAAGAACATCCAGTTCCTTGCAGTGCAAAATCGTAATTTAATAGGTAATTTTCTCAGTTCCTTTTGAAAGTCAAAGTGCTTCTTCTTGGAGAAAATGCTGACTTTGGGGTTTCCCCCCCTTTCTCTCTCTTATATTTAAGAACAGGATTTGCCTGGCTTTTTCGTAATGAGAGATTGAAACTCCTCCAGCTGTATCTTTGGCAAAAATAATACAGTCATGCAAACCACTCAGGGTCCAAATTAAATCTTTCATTTGATTCAACCAAATTGAAATTGATTCAAAGGGTAAAATCAGTTTGAGGAAACTCGTTGTTTAATTTGACTCACTGATTTGAAACATGAAATCAAGTAATGATAGTTGATCCTAAAACGTTGAGACTCTAGAGTGCAGAGAGAAAAGCAGTAAAGATGATCAGGGGACTGGAGGCTAAAATATATAAGGAACGGTTGCTGGAATTGGGTACGTCTAGTTTAATGAAGAGAAGGACGAGGGGGGACATGATAGCAGTGTTCCAATATCTCAGGGGCTGCCCCAAAGAAGAGGGAGTCAAGCTATTCTCCAAAGCACCTGAAGGCAGGACAAGAAACAATGGTTGGAAACTGATCAAGGAGAGAAGCAACCTGGAATTAAGGAGAAACTTCCAACAGTGAGAACAATCAACCAGTGGAAAAGCTTGCCTTCAGAGATTGTGGACGCTCCATCACTGGAGGTTTATAAGAAGAGGCTGGACAGTCACTTTTCTGAAATGGCATAGGTTCTCCTGCTTGAGCAGGGGGCTGGACTAGAAGACCTCCAAGGTCCCTTCCCATTCTATTCTATTCTATTCTATTCTATTCTATTCTATTCTATTCTATTCTATTCTATTCTATAGTCTAGTCTAGTCTAGTCTAGTCTAGTCTTTAAAAGAATGCACAAGGGCATTGTGAGGGCACATGACATGGATTTTGTAACAAGTTAATTAACATAGTTACTTTATATTTTAATTTGACTTATTTTCTCTCTTTTAAAATGATGTTCAGGCCTTTGCTTTTTGGTATCTGCTTATCTGTTTATTTCAAACCATATGACTGTATAGATCTATTCATACTGTATATACAGATGGCAAATACATAAACATGAATTATATGATTATATGATTATTATTAAATTTTTAGGGCTGCTTGGAACAAACTGAAAAGGATTATATTATAGAGTACAACAGAAAAAATGTAAAGTTGTGTATAAGATGTGTCCTGAGAAAAAGATAGCTGCAAAGAATGTAAGCAGAAGAACTACAGAACAGTTAAGAATGAAAGTGGTAGAGAAAATGCAGAGTAATTTTGATAGAAATAAGGAACTGTTTTTGGAAGAGAGTAACAAGGGAAATAAATATCATTAAATGATTTCGGTATGAAACTGAAATGAGAGAAACCTCAATTTAATTCTGAAGGATATCAGGATATATCAAAGAAGTTAAATATATCAAAGAAGTTAAATATATCAAAGAAGTTAAAATTAAATATCAAAGAAGCTATTAGTGTAACTTTCCAAGAAAAACAGATGAAAAGAAAGCCATGTTGGAAAGATTAGCTATACGTTGCAAGGAATTTTCAGTTTCACATTTTTATTAGTTCATCAAAATATAAAATACAGAGAGAAATTCAAAAAAAGTAATACAAAACTAGGAGGAGGGGGAGGGGAAAAAATGGAAGGGAAAAGGAAAAAAATAGACACCAATTTCCAACTCTCTGTAGAAAATAGGAATTTTTAAAATTCCTAAACTAAAAAGATAAACTGATTGGAGTTATATCTTTCTCCAGATAAGGAAAAAAGTTTGTTAGTACAAATTGGGGTCTTGTTTAATCTCTGTTCGTGAACTCTAAACAACCTGTACCTTACAGATTATGGCGATTCTGATGTCAGACCTCATTTTAATGAACACGTGTGACTTATGGGACGCAAATATGTAACATGTTTGACTACATGTAAGTTATTTCCTATGCAAAGGGGCAGTTCATTTTATCCTGTCCAATCAACTTTCCTCTTCCATTTTTTTCTTTGTTGTGTTAACTATAAAAAAGAATGGAAGATGGATCTCATAGGGAGATCCCACTTTATCAAGGTACCCTAATAAACTACATTTAAATGATCTTCTGACTTGGTTATTTATTGGAAAAATAAACCACCTGGGCATGAAAAACCAAAGGTACAAGTACAGATTAGGTGAAACCTGGCTCAAAAACAGTAACTGTGAGAGGGACCTTGGAGTCCTAGAGGACGATCACTTGACCATGAGCCAGCCTTGTGTGGCAGCAGCCCAAAAAGCTAATACAATCCTGGGTTGTATAAACAGAGGCATAGAATCAAAACAACGTGAAGTATTAGTACCGCTTTATAAAGCCTTAGGAAGGCCACACCTGGAATACCGCATCGAGGTTTGGTCACCACATTACAAAAAAGATGTTGAGACTTCGCAAAAAGTACAAAGAAGAGCAACTAAGATGATTAAATGCCTGGAGAATAAAACAAAAGAAGGACTAGGGGGGACATGATAGCAGTATTCCAATATCTCAGGGGCTGCCCCAAAGAAGAGGGAGTCAAGCTATTCTCCAAAGCGCCTGAAGCAAGACGAGAAACAATGGATGGAGACTAATCAAGGAGAGAAGCAACCTGGAATTAAGGAGAAACTTCCTGACAGTGAGGACAATTAACCAGTGGGACAGCTTTCCCTCAGAAGCAGTGAATGCTCCAACACTGGAAGTTTTTAAGAAGAGACTGGACAGTCACTTGTCTGAAATGGTATAGGGTCTCCTGCTTGAGCAGGGGGTTGGACTAGAAGTCCTTCAAGGTCCCTTCCAGTTCTATTCTGGTTGAATGATCAATAATCTTTTCCCGGCAGTTGTCATCTTTATTTTTTTTCCCACAGGATCTGTTTCGTCTGCTTTTTGACTGATTGGATAGTCACTGGTCTGAAATGGTATAGGATCTCCTGCTCCTGGGGAGAAAAGCTATGGCAAATCTAGACAGCACACTAAAAAGCAGAGACATCACCCTGCCAACAAAAGTGTATATAGTCAAGGCCATGGTTTTTCCAGTTGCAATGTATGGCTGTGAAAGTTGGACCATAAGAAAGGCTGAGTGCCAAAGAATGGAGGCCTTTGAACTCTGGTGCTGGAGAAGACTCCTGAGAGTCCCCTGGACTGCAAGGCGATCCAACCGGTCAGTCCTAGAGGAGATCAACCCCGACTGCTCTTTAGAAGGCCAGATCCTGAAGTTGAAACTCAAGTACTTTGGCCACCTAATGAGAAGAAAGGACTCACTGGAGAAGAGCCTGATGCTGGGAAAGATGGAGGGCAAGAGAAGAAGGGGACGACAGAGAATGAGGTGGCTGGATGGAGTCATTGAAGCAGGAGGCCTAAGCTTAAATGGACTCCAGAAGATGGTAGAGGACAGGAAGGCCTGGAGGAACGTTGTCCAGGGGGTCGTGATGGGTCGGACATGACTTCGCAACTAACAACAACAACAACTCCTGCTTAAGCAGGGGGCTGGACTAGAAGACCTCCAAGGTCCCTTCCAGCTCTGTTCTGATTCTGATTCTAATAGACTGCTTTTAAATTATCTTCCTACTCAGTTGCTTATTGGGAAGGTTATCTGAGGCAAAACCCAGGTCCAGATTTGGCGATCGATTGAGATCGGAGGACAGCGAATAGCACATCAAAATGTAAGCAAACAAAATGTGCGGTTTGGGGTTTTAGAAGCATTTCAAGGCCAGCCTCAGTTTTCTTTCTTTAAAATGGGAGTTGAAGCCCAGGAGCGGAAAAAAAAACAAAAAAACGGGTCAAGCCCGTTTATAAATTGCCAAAGAAATATTGCCGTTTTACTAAATTGCCACCCAGATCAATTATGCAAATTGAGTAATTATGCAAACTGAACCATTATGCAAATTGAGTTTAATGATCCCTGCTGAGTTTCCTCTGAGCAAATTGGGTGCACGTTATATTAATATATATATTAATGTATATATTATTAATGTATGTATTTATTAATACATACATTTATACACACACACACACACATTAATGCAGATGTAACGTAGATGCCGGGATGATTTCCACATCACCTCAAATCCCACACATTCTGTTGGAGAGCCAAGCTGTGATAAACATTGCTAATGCGTTTATTCGGGTCAACCTGGACATTAATCGCAGATGAGGATCAAAAAGTATCGCAAACAAGTCTACTTTTAGGTTTTTTTCTTTAACTGTTGTTCTACATCCATCCAGTCCCATGAGTGGTCAAGGCATCTACTCATGATGTCAGGACAAAGTAAATATGACTATTCCTGACAGTTAGAAAAATTAACCAGTGGAACAACCTGCCTCCAGAAGCGGTGAATGCACCAACACTGGAAGTTTTTAAGAAGAAACTGGACAGCCATTTGTCCAAAATAGTATAGGGTTTCCTGCCTGAGCAGGGGGTTGGACTAGATGACCTCCAAGGTCCCTTCCAACTTTATCATTATTATTATTATTATTCCAAACCTAATAGGGAAGCCAGAATAAGCCTCACCAAAATGAAGTCTCATTCTGGTTTTATAGCTCCAAAATTCTTATTATGGTTTTCCTGAATTTTAAATAGAACATAGAAAAACACCTCTGTACTTACAAATGGTTGCCCAGTCCCTCAACTTCTGAAGGCAAGCTCAAAGAGTAGTTCAAAGAGTGAGGACAAGAGAGCAACAATTTTAAGGAATGGAATGGAATGGAATAGAATAGAATAGAATAGAATAGAATAGAATAGAATAGAATAGAATAGAATAGAATAGAATGGAATGGAATGGAATGGAATGGAATGGAATGGAATATAGAATATAGAACATAGAATAAGGAGTGCAGTTTGCAGAGAGGAAGAGGAGGAGGAGGAGGAGGAGGAGGAGGAGGAGGAGGAGGAGGAGGAGGAGGACGCCGACGACGCCGACTGTGGAGTCATTGGTGTTCTCTGAACTTGGTTGTTTTCTTGCAGACGTTTCATTACCCAATGAGGTAACATCATCAATGTTCGTCCGACTAGCACTCATGATGTTACCTAGGTTGGGTCATGAAAGATCTGCAAGAAAATAGCCAAGCTCAGAGAGCACCAAGGACCCCTCCCACATCTGTTAGTTTTATTTCTCCTCTTTTCATCCCTGTTGAGACTTCTTCTTCTTCTTCTCTCTCTCTCTCTCTGATTGTTTGCACCCCAACCTTCCTCCCTTCTTTCTTTCTTTCCTTCCTTGTCTAACTTATGCTTCTTCTCAAGAGGACGATTTCCATCACTGAATCAGAACTGCATTGTTTTTCTTCTACTAAGGTGAGGTCCTCACACCAAGCTAACCTCACACAGCTCCTTGAACATCTTTTTTTTTTCCCGCAGCAGCTTCCCTGGCAAAGGAAGAACTTTAGAGCATCTCCGACTGAGTTATAAAGCCATAAACTAGCATCGGCTATGGCTTAGAGAAGGGTGGTTAAAATCCTGCAAGTATTGATTCTTTCCCCTTCTTCCTCTGATTATATATCATGTTCTTTTTGTTTTGGGCAATCGCCACGGTTTTTATGCTGACATAAACTGCAATAAAAAAAAAGGAATCTGATTATCCCTCTCTTTTCCTAGAACAGCTGTATTATTCCATTAACAGGCTTCATTAATGTCGCTGCTCTCTGGAGACTGTGGTAGATCAAAAGATCGTCTTCAATCTTGTTTAGTTTCACTATTACTAACAGAAGAGAATATTTGTAGCTCAAGTTTGAACTGTGGAGTCCTTGGTGCTCTCTGACGTTGGTTGTTTTCTTGCAGACATTTCATTACCCAACTAGGTAACAGCATCAGTGCTAGAAGGGAGAGAGGTGTGCAGGGGGGAGGAGGAGGAGGAGGAGGAGGAGGAGGAGGAGGAGGAGGAAAGGGAGGGAGGAGAAGAAGAAAAGGACTGTGGGATCTTTAGTGGTCTCTGAGCTTGGTTGTTTTCTTGCAGAAATTTCATTACCCAACTAGGTAACAGCATCAGTGCTAGAAGGGAGAGAGGTGTGCAGGGAGGAGGAGGAGGAGGAGAAGAAGAAAAAAAGGACTGTGGGATCTTTAGTGGTCTCTGAGCTTGGTTGTTTTCTTGCAGACATTTCATTACCCAACTAAGTAACAGCATCAGTGCTGGAAGAGCATGAGGTTTCCTCTCTAAATAGATACAAGTGGCTTGCTATGTCATTAAGATTCGGCGAGACCTGGCTCAAAAACAGCAACTGTGAGAGGGACCTTGGAGTCCTAGTGGACGATCACTTGACCGTGAGCCAGCCATGTGCAGCAGCAGCCAAAAAAAACCAATACAATCCTGGGTTGCGTAAACAGAGGCATAGAATCAAGATCACGCGAAGTATTAGTACCGCTTTATAAAACCCTAGTGAGACCACACCTGGAATACTGCAGCCAGTTTTGGTCACCATATCACAAAAAAAGATGTTGAGAGTTTGGAAAAAAATCAGAGAAGAGCAACTAAGATGATCAAAGGCCTGGAGACTAAAACATACGAAGAATGGCTGTGGGACTTGGGTTTGGCTGGTCTAAGGAAGAAATAGGAGAGACATGATAGCAGTGTCACAGTATTTGAGGGGCTGCCACAAAGAAGAGGGGGTCAGGTTGTTCACCAGAGCACCAGAGGGAAGGATGAGAAACAATGGTTGAAAAGTGATCAAAGAGAGAAGCAACCTGAATTAAGGAGAAACTTCCTGACAATGAGGACAATTCACCAATGGAACAGCTTGCCTCCAGAAATCGTAAGCGCTCCATCACTGGAGATTTTTAAGAAGAGACTAGACCAGGGGTAGGCAGCCTTGGCTCTTTTATGACTGGTGGACTTCAACTCCCAGAATTCCTGAGCCAGCATGACTCAGCTTGGAAACCTCTTCCTTTCACCTCAGCATGGCTGGCTCAGGAATTCTGGGAGTTGAGGTCCACGAGTCATAAAAGAGCCAAGGTTGCCTACCCCTGGACTAGACAGTCACTTGTCTGACACGGTATAGGTTCTTCTGCTTGAGCAGGGGGCTGGACTAGAGGACCTCCAATGTCCCTTCCAGATTCTATTCTATTCTATTCTATTCTATTCTATTCTATTCTATTCTATTCTATTCTTGCCTTTTGGTGCTTTGGAAAATGGTTTGATCTCCTTGTCTTTCTGAGACCTCCTCAAATATTGGAACACTGCTATCATGTCCGCCCTAGTCCTTCTTTTCATTAGATTAGACTTACCCAATTTCTGCAACCGTTCTTCAGATGTTTTAGCCTCCAGCCCCCTAATCATTTTTGTTTCAACATCTTTTTTATATTGTGGTGACCAGAACATTACTGGATGCAGTATTCCAGGTGAGGTCTTGCTAAGACTTTGTACAGTGGTACTAATACGTCATGTGATCTTGATTCTGTCCCTCTATCAATGTAGCCTAGGATTGCATTGGCTTTTTGGACAGTGCAGCACTTTGCTGGCTCATATTTAAGGGATTGTCCACTAGGACTCTAAGATCCCTCTCACAGTTACTGCTATGAGCCAGGTTTCACCCAATCTGTACCTGTACATTTGGATTTTTTGTCAGAGCGCACCCAGTCTTATTGTGCGAGATAACCCAGGAGCAAACACAGTAAACAGTGGTCTATATTAAATTGTGGTTTATCTTACACTATCTACAATATCATACAGCAGGAACAATATACATACACGTGTTAACACAGCAGGATCGAACACACAGCAGTTACAGCAGGAAATGGAAGAGAGAGAACAGATCTGCTGAGCCTTCCCTTTTATACAAAGCTCTTAAAGAGACACAGACCCTGCTGAGTCATTCCCATCATTACATCTTACATTACATCAGCTGGTTAGCTTTTAAATCATTACCTTGACGTTTTTTTTCCCCTTTCTTGCCTAAATGCATAAAACCTTACTTTTATCTACGTTGAATTTCATTTTGTTACTCAGGGCTCAATGTATGGCTTATAGGAAATCCTGGGAATAATCTACGTGTTTAAATTAGGGGGATGCCTTAGCTCAGCTGCAGATTAAGTGGCTCAGGTAAAGCCGCAAAGGAGGGGCAAAGAGAAATCTCTCCATGCTTTGGATCTGAACTCTAAAAGGGAGGTTGATAATCCCCGAGTGCAAAGTGAGCACCTGTTAGCAACACCCCACAGCAGCTGCATCTCTTCCCCTGGGTTGTGTGGCAGCTGCAGGAAGCAGCTGTTGTGATCTGGGGAAAAAGTGTGTGGCTATTTGGCAGGTGTGGCTGACGGATGCTGTGTTCTTGCTCCTGTGAGCGCCAAAGCACTTCTCTCTCTCCTCTCTCTCTCTCTCTCTCTCTCTCTCTCTCTCTCTCTCTCTCTCTCTCTCTCTCTCTGAAATTGAATTTGAAGCATTGCATGACTCTAACGCTCTGAGTTCTGATTTATCATGCAACAGATGGAAATATTGAGTCCTACACTGCAGGTTCATTTATGGGAATTCTTAGAAGGTGGAAGGTACAGATCAAGAAGTGAATTCCTCTGCCTCTCCCTCCCTCCCTCCCTCCCTCCCTCCTTCTCATCGTTCCTCTCTTTCTCTCTCTTTCTCCCTTTCTTTCATTTCAGTCTCTCTTTCTTTTTCTTTTTCTTTTCCTTCCACTCCCATATGGGGTTAATCTAGCTGAATAAAATTCAGTGACCTCTCAGAAATCTTTCTTTCTTTCTTTCTTTCTTTCTTTCTTTCTTTCTTTCTTTCTTTCTTTCTTTCTTTCTTTTTTCCTCTTTCCCCTTTATTTTTCTTTTCCTTTTCCTTCTTCTCCCATATGAAGTTACCCTATCTTTATAAAGTCCACTGATTTCTCTTAGAAATCTTTTCTCTCCCTTTCTTTCTTTCTTTCTTTCTTTCTTTCTTTCTTTCTTTCTTTCTTTCTTTCTTTCTCTTTCTTTCTTTCTTTCTTTCTTTTTTTCTTTCCTTCTTTCTTTCTTTCTTTCTTTCTTTCTTTCTTTCTTTCTTCCTTCCTTTCTTTTCCATTTTCTCTTTCTCTCTTTCTCTTCCTTTTTTCTCACATTCTTTCTTTCTTTCTCTTCCTTTTTTCTCACTTTCTTTCTTTCTTTCTCTTTTTTCTTCTCTTTCTATCTTCTTTCTTTCTTTCTTTCTTTCTTTCTTTCTTTCTTTCTTTCTTTCTTTCTGTTTTCCTCTCTTTCCCCTTTCTTTTTCTTTTCCTTTTCCTTCTTCTCCCATATGGAGTTACCCTATCTGCATAAAGTCCACTGATTTCTCTTAGAAATCTTTTCTCTCTCCCTCTTTCTTTCTTTCTTTCTTTCTTTCTTTCTTTCTTTTTTCATTCTCTTTTCCTCTCTTTCCCCTTTCTTTTCCTTTTCCTTTTCCTTCTTCTCCCATATGAAGTTACCCTATCTGTATAAAGTTCAGATTTCTCTTAGAAATCTTTTCTCTCTCTCCCTCCCTCTTTCTTTCTTTCTTTCTTTCTTTCTTTCTTTCTTTCTTTCTTTCTTTCTTTCTTTCTTTCTTTCTTTCTTTCTTTCTTTCTTTCTCTTTTCCTCTCTTTCCCCTTTCGTTTCCTTTTCCTTTTCCTTCTTCTCCCATATGGAGTTACCCTACCTGTATAAAGTTCACTGATTTCTCTTAGAATTTTTTTTCTCTTCCCCTTTCTTTCTTTCTTTTTCATTTTCTCTTTTTCTCTTTCTCTTCCTTTTTTCTCACTTTCTTTCTTTCTTTCTCTTTTTTCTTCTCTTTCTATCTTCTTTCTTTCTTTCTCTTTCATTTTCTCTTTATCTCTTTCTCTTCCTTTTTTCTCTCTTTGTTTCTCTTTCTTTCTCTTCCTTTTTTCTCACTTTCTTTCTCTTTTTTCTTTTCTTTTCTTTTCTTTCTTTCTTTCTTTCTTTCTTCTTTCTTTCTTTCTTTCTTTCTTTTTTCCATTTTCTTTTCCTTCCTTGAGCTGTATAAAATTCAGGGACTTCTCTTAGAAATCTAATTTTAACATTTACACATATATTGCATATATTTCTAAGGGGAGTTAAAACAGAAAGCAATAACAAAGTTTATTCCCTCGAAGGCAAACTCCATTGGAGAGTAGAGAGAAGCACAGTATACTGAATGGGAGTCTGTAAAGTCAAAATGTTATTATGCTTTGTTTCAAAGAAGGAAGCGCAAATGAGTTCATGCTTGGGTAAATAACAATGGCTTAGAAACTTAAAAAGGGCAGAGTTTACATTCTTCTTTCCCTCTCTTAGGGAAGGGGGAAAAAAAACAACAACTATCAGAGCAGTCATCTACCCAAAGGATGATCTAACAAGCATATATACAAGTTGTATTTATTCATCTCATCTTTCTTTTGAAACAACATCTACCAAAAGTAATTTTGAAGCTATTCAAAACTTTAATGATTTGACTTATTCAGCAAAATGTGAGAATTAAAAATTATATAAATGGCCTATTTGGAAAAAAAAATGACAAAAGTCAAAATTTGTCCACTTGATCTGCCCTGTTGTAATGTTCATACAGACACCAGACACCAGGCATCAAGCTCAGCTTTAGGTCTTTACCTTATAATACGTCCAGATAACAGCACCTCCAGGTCTGTTTTCTGCCCAAAGATGTAAAGAGGATATTTACTTACTAGTAGGAAAGTTGTGATGCAAATAGCCATTTATTCTGTAAATGGTTTGCAAGATGTTTCTCCAACAAGAAAGAAAGAAAGAAAGAAAGAAGAAAGAAAGAAAGAAAGAAAGTGAAAGGAAGAAAGAAGAAAGAAAGAAAGAGAAAGAAAGAAAGAAAGAAAGAAAGAAAGAAAGAAAGAGAAAGGAAAAAAAAGAAAAGAAAGAGAGAGAAAGAAAGAGAGAAAGAAAGAGAGAAAGAAAAAAGAAAAAGAAAGAAAGAAAAAGAAAGAGAGAGAAAGAAAGAAAGAAAGAAAGAAAGAAAGAAAAGAAAGGAAAGAAAGAAAGAAAGAAAGAAAGAAAGAAAGAAAGAAAGAAAGAAAGAAAGAAAGAAAGAAAGAAAGAAAGAAGCATTGACTTCCGACTCCTTTTGGCACAGTGGAATAAGGCAGTGATTCTCAACCTTGAGAGCTGGAAGATGGGTGGACTTCAACTCCCAGAATCCCCCTCCCTGGGAATTCTGGGAGCTGAACTCCACCCAATGTCCAGCTGCCAAAGTTGATAAACACTGGAATAAGGTAATAACATACAACCTCAACTTTTTTACTTAATGATATATGCTCCCATTTCTATAACTATAATCAGCAAAATCCAAAGTCAAAGATTCGTGTTTTTTTTCACCGCAAGCACAAAGTCCAGAAGTGGTTTCCAAGTGGAAGCAACTCCTAGTACTATTAATTTCCACATAATATCCCTTCATCAATATTAGGAGCAGTGAAGATGGAAAAGTGGATTGAGACCACACCATTAATGGTAATTTATGATCTGTAGTGAAACCTACTCAAAGATTTATCAATTATATAAGAAGGATCCCAATTTTGCTGAACTGGGGACTTAAGGAAATAAGAAAAGGGTAATGCATGATCTCTGCAGTTCCCTGCCAAGTATCTTTCATAGGTTCCTAAATTATCTCTATGGCATGATCTCTATGGAATATCTTGCTGCCAGTCACTTGTCTGAGTTGGTATAGGTTCTGTTGCTTGAGCGGGGGGCTTGACTAGAAGACCTTCAAGGTCCCTTCCAGATTCTATTCTATTCTATTCTATTCTATTCTATTCTATTCTATTCTATTCTATTCTATTCTACTCTACTCTACTCTACTCTACTCTACTCTATTCTATTCTATTCTATTCCATTCCATTCAATTCCATTCCATATTTTCTATTCTATTCTATTCTATTCTACTCTACTCTACTCTACTCTACTCTACTCTACTCTACTCTACTCTACTCTACTCTACTCTACTCTACTCTATTCTATTCTATTCTATTCTATTCCATTCCATTCAATTCCATTCCATATTTTCTATTCTATTCTATTCTGTTCTGTTCTGTTCTGTTCTGTTCTGTTCTGTTCTATATTCCAATATCTATTCTATTCTATATTCCAATATCTATTCTATTCTATATTCCAATTTCTATTCTATTCTATTCTATTCTATTCTATTCTATTCTATTCTATTCTATTCTATTCTATTCTATTCTATTCTTTGTCAGCCCTGATCTCCTTTGCTACTTTACTGAGAAGAAAGCTCAGAAAATTCATTCTTTTCCTTTTTCCATAATACAGTTCATTTGGCAATGCTAGGAGATACAGTGGTTAGCAATTAAGGACACCGATCATGTCAGCTGGAAAACTGACAGCCCAGGTTCCAGACACTATGATGCAGCTAGCAAAAAAGCCAACACAGTTCTAGGCTGCATCAAACAGACGGATAGAATCCAGATCACATGAAGTGTTAGTACCGCTTTATAACATCTTGGTAAGGCCATACTTGGAATACTGCACTCAGTTTTGGTCACCAGGATGTAAAAAGAGATGTTGAGACTCTGGAAAGAAGTTGTGAATGCTCCAACAGTGGAGGTTTTTAAGAAGAGACTGGACAGCCATTTGTCTGAAATGGTATAGGGTTTCCTGCCTGAGCAGGGGGTTGGACTAGATGACCTCCAAGATCCCTTCCAACTTTGTTGTTGTTGTTGTTGTTGTTGTTGTTGTTGTTGTTGTTGTTGTTGTTCTTCTTCTTCTTCTTCTTCTTCTTCTTCTTCTTCTTCTTCTTCTTCTTCTTCTTCTTCTTCTTCTTATTATTATTATTATTATTATTATTATTATTATTATTATTATTATTATTATTATTATTATTATTATTATTATTATTTATAAGTCTCATTGGCCCTTTCACCCAACAATGAGGATGGATTGCCCCTTGGTGGTCTTATCTGTAGATCTCTCATAGTTATGTTACCAAAGGATGAGTCTCCTGCTTGGAAGATTCATTTGCTCCAAAGTCAATGTTTATTGGGCTTCTTCTGATTTTATTTGAGAACTTATCAACACCACACTTCAGAGAGCTTTATGGCATTGTTACGACATCTTGGCGATGGCTTTCCCACCGCACTAAAACAGATGGATGATTGCCCAATTATGCGACTTCTAAGGTCAGAGAAATGTCAGTAGGGCTGGCATTTGAAAGAAAAAAGGGAGTCTGATCTTTCTTAATAGAAGCGGTGGTTTTTCTGTCTGTCTCCCCACACAAGAGAGAAAGAGAGAGAAAGAGATAAAAGCAGGGAAGAGAGAGAG
>NW_015389615.1:208978-216267 GCF_001527695.2 Protobothrops mucrosquamatus
AGAGAGAGAGAGAGAGAGAGAGAGAGAGAGAGAGAGAGAGAGAGAGAGAGAGAGAGAGAGAGAGAGAGAGAGAAGCTGAACACAAGTTCATTGCATGCCTGAGTTCATACCAGTTTAGCAGTCATCTCCAAAAGAAGTGTTAAGGATTGGAATTCATTGAACATGTCATCCCTTGGAGAATCTACAGTTCTCAAAGATTGAGGGAAAACGTGTCAGCAACCCACTCCACTGGAACTGGTTAAACGTTTTCAATAAGTCACTCATTCCACATTTCTCCAATTAGCAACTCTTCTTTAGGGTGGTCACAGATGGATCAACAAGAGCTACGTGTTCGTTAGTTTCCACTGCCATTTGCGTCAGTGTCCTCTGCAGACAAAGAAAAGTTCAGGGAAGACCAGCATCATGCAACGGTGGCATTGTTCTCCTTTAAACAACAGAATAACAGAGTTGGAAGGGTCCTTGGAGGCCTTCTAGTCCAACCCCCTGCTCAGGCAGATAACCCTATACCATTTCGGACAGGTGGCTGCCCAGTGTCTTCTCAAAAACCTCCAGTGTTGGAGCATTCACCGCTTCTGGAGGCAGGTGGTTCCACTGGTTATTTGTCCTCACTGTTAGGAAGTTTCTCCTTAATTCCAGGTTGCTTCTCTCCTTGATTAGTCTCCATCCATTCTTTCTTGTCCTGCCTTCTGGTGCTTTGGAAAATAAGTCGACCCCCTCTTCTTTATGGTACAGGTAATCCTCAAGTTACAACTATCTGTTTAGTGACCATTCAAAATTGCAACATACTGAAAACAATGACTGATGACCATTTTTCAATAATAATAATAATAATAATAATAATAATAGTAGTAGTAGTAGTAGTAGTAGTAGTAGTAATAGTAATAGTAACAACAACAACAACAACAACAACAACAACAACAATAACAATAATAATAATAATAATAATAATAATAATAATAATAATAAAGTTGGAAGGGATCTTGGAGGTCATCTAGTCCAACCCCCTGCTCAGGCAGGAGACCCTATACCATTTCAGACAAATGGCTGTCCAGTCTCTTCTTAAAAACTTCCAGTGTTGGAGCATTCACTGCTTCTGGAGGCAGGTTGTTCCACTGGTTAATTGTTCTAACTGTCAGCTAATTTCTCCTTAGTTCTAGGTTGCTTCTTGTCCTGCCTTCAGGCGCTTTGGAGAATAGCTTGACCCCCCTCATCTTTGTAGGAGCCCCTCAAATATATCCCATAATACATTCTATTCTATTCTATTCTATTCTATTCTATTCTATTCTATTCTATTCTATTCTACTCTACTCTACTCTACTCTACTCTACTCTACTCTACTCTACTCTACTCTACTCTACTCTACTCTACACTGCTCTACTCTACTCTATTCTATTCTGCCATAAAATGCCATGATTGCTCTCTTTTGCTGTTGACGGTGATACAGATGATACACAAGTAATACAGAAGGGGGGAGGGGGAGGAGGAGGAGGAGGAGGAGAAGGAGGAGGAGGAGGACGACTGGGGATTTCTTAGTGTTTTCTGAACTTGGTTGTTTTCTTATACATGTTTCATTACCCAGCTAGGAAACATCATCAGTGCTAGAAGGAATGGGAGGGAGGGAGGGAGGGAGGGAGGGAGGAGGAGGAGGAGGAGAACTGGGGTTTTCTTAATGCTCTCTGAACTTGATGGTTTTCTTGCAGACATTTCATTACCCCACTAGGTAACACCATCAGTGCATCATCAGAGGTCCTAATCCTTTCAATGGGCATTGTTGACACTTATTAAAAAGGCAGGGCTTTGATCACATGATTGCACTGTTACAGTCACTATCATGATGATGATGATGATGATGATGATGATGATGATGATGATGATGATGATGATGATGATGATGATGATTGTTGTTGTTGTTGTTGTTGCTGTTGTGTTGTACTTCTGGATGCCCCTAGTTTGGAGGGAAGGGAAGCAAAACCTGACTGTTTATACAAGTCCTAGTCCTTCTTTTCTTTAGACTGGCCAATACCCAATTCCTGCAACCATTCTTCGTATGTTCTTGTGTCCAGGCCTTGGATCATCTTAGTTGCTCTTCTCTGCACTTTTCCCAAATGGACCATGTTTGTTTTTTGAGATCTGGAGAGAGAGAAAATAGTTCCTTTGGATGCAAAGCAAAGGAGAGTTTGTTGGTCCCACCTTGGCCAAAAAGCTGGAAAAGACACAAGAATCGAAATTTCTGAGAGCTGCTGGATGGTAAGCGAGTCGAGCTGAAATGCAGCAGAAGGGGAAAGTTATTAATTACAGTTTATGGGGAAGAAAGGTTAATGTCATCAAGTAAATCTGCACCGTTTTATAGCTTGCTTTGGGGAGCACGGTTCTAACTCAGCAAAATGTCCTGCCCTGTTTTTTAAAAAATAAAAAGTCAGCAGAAATGGGCAAGGTTGGAGACAAGGGTTTTTACTTACTTTTGAAACCCTGAAATGGAGACGAGAAGACTAAACTTTTAAAAATAGTACATGGAGTCCTTGACTTACATCCATTCGTTTTGGCACCCTTTGACATTACAACGAGGCTAAAACATACGAAGAATGTTTACAGGTACTGAGTATTGAGCAACTAAGATGATCAAAAGCCTGGAGACTAAAACATATGAAGAACGGCTGCAGGACTTGGGTTTTGCTAGTCTAAAGAAAAGGGGGGACATGATAGCAGTGTTCCAGTATCTCAGGGGTTGTCCCAAAGAAGAGGGAGTCAAGCTATTCTCCAAAGCACCTGAAGGCAGGACAAGAAGCATCAGATGGAAACTAATCAAGGAGAGAAGCAACCTAGAACTAAGGAGAAATTTCCTGACAGTCAGAACAATTAACCAGTGGAACAACCTGCCTCCAGAAGCGGTGAATGTTCCAACACTGGAAGTTTTTAAGAAGAGACTGGATGGCCATTTGTCTGAAATGGTATAGGGTTTCCTGCCTGAGCAGGGGGTTGGACTAGATGACCTCCAAGGTCCCTTCCACCATCATCATCATCATCATCATCATCATCATCATCATCATCATCATCATCATGATGTCAGATTATTCTCCAAAGCACCAGAGGGCAGGAGAAGAAACAATGGTTGGAAACTGATCAAAGAGAGAAACAACCTGGAATTAAGGAGAAACTTCCTAACAGTGAGGACAATTAACCAGTGGAACAGCTTGCCACCAAAAATCGTGGTCACTCCATCACTGGAGGTTTTTAAGAAGAGGCTAGACAGTCACATATCTGAAATGGTATAGGTTCTCCTGCTTGAGCAGGGGGTTAGACTAAAAGACCTCCAAGTCCCTTCCAGCTTCTATTCTATTCTATTCTATTCTATTCTATTCTATTCTATTCTATTCTATTCTATTCCATTCCATTCCATTCCATTCCATTCCATTCCATTCCATCCCGTCTAGTACAATGAAAAGAAAGACTAGGGGTGATATGTCAGCAGTCTTCCAATATTTGAGGGGCTGCCACAAAGAAGAGGGGGGTCAATGGATGGAACCCCATCAAGGAGAGAAGCAAACTGGAATTAAAGAGAAATATCCTAACAGAACAAATGTCCAGTGGAACGGCTTGCCTCCAGAAGTTGTGGGTACTTCATCACTGGAGGCTTTTAATGAGAGATTGGAGAGCCAATTGTCTGGAATGGCATAGGGTCTATTGCTTGAGCAGGGGGTTGGATTAGAAGACATCCAAGGTCCCTTCCAGCTCTGTTGTTCTGTTATATTAACTTCCTTGATTCCTCATTATAGGACAGTGCTTTTCTGCAGGATGGGCCTTCCCAAGGCAACCCTTTGATCAGGATGCATTGCATTCAACCCATTGAGTAGTGTTCGTTCTGTCCCAGCCTACGTGAGTCCTGGTTATGCTCACAAGGAGAAACCCCTCTTCCAAGAAACAGGCAGGAACTGCGAAAAAAAACTAACCCCTTTTATTTTCACAGATTTGAGTCAATGTCCAAGGCAAACAAACACAGTCCACAGAAACTCGATCCTCAACACAAATGGTTGACTTTGGCAACCAGCACCTCCCACACCTTCCCTTTTATTATGTAGCCAAGGCATGGCTCCCCAATGCCTTCTCCTTTGCTTTTGGAGCTGCCCCATTGCATTCCTCTGTCCTACTCGCTTCTCTTGCCTGCACTTTTGAGAATTGTCCCAACTGTTCTTCATCACTGTCCAACTCAGGCTCCCAGCACAGCTGTGTCTCAGCCTGAGCATGAGTAGAGGGGCCAGGCTCCTCGTCTGACTGTAAGCCTTGGAGCTCCTCAGAGCCTTTGTCTGACTCTGATGTCACTCCAGGCCCCTCCTCCTCCTCCTCTGATTCCTCTGACTCAGCTGCCGGGTCCACTGGCTGGCGAGGAATCACAACAGTGTTGAAGTAGCATTAATTGATGCTACTTTTAATTCTTCTGGCCACAGTATGCTCTCGGATGAGAAAAAGTTGAAGAAATACATAACGGAAGAGATGAGATAGCTTCTTAATTCTCTTTAATGGGTTCTCTAAGTGAAGTTGCATGGAGCTAGCAACTTTCTGCAAAAAAAAATATATACACACTAAATCAAATTAAAATTTTCATTCTCAAGCTATAACACCTGGAAATCTTTGGTGCATAAGGGTAACAGTTTGGCAAGCACAGGAGATTCAACTAGCCAAAGTGACCTTGTAAATTGTAAGCATAATTGCATCCAATCTAGGTTAAAGGTTTGTTTGTTGGTTTCTTCTTTTTTCTTTTCCGTTTTGTTTTTTTTTTTTGCAAAAAGCATCGTCTAGCAAGCAATTACACACATAAGTGATTTTTAAGGCTCTGAATAGCACCAGCGACTTCACTTTTGCATAAAGCCTTCAGTGTTTATCTTGATCACAGCCAAAACATCTAAGTTTTCCAGCATTTGATGTCTGGCAAAAAAAAAAAAGAAGTTAATGTCCAGTAAGGGAATTGATGCCACTTTTCTGTCACCCAACCCAAAATTATTAAACTTCTCAAAATGGTCCAGGGTTTTTTTTTTTGGGGGGGGAGGGAAAGAGGGAATATTTTTTAATTTAGAAGCATTTTGCATCTGAAAATTAAAGTCTTATTAAAATATTGGGTAGACTTTGGCAGTCATGAAAAATAAAACTCAGAGAAGTTTACTGATAGTCTCGTGGGCAGTTTAGGGCCAGATGTATCAAGTTGGCCTACAAGAAAAGACGTAAATAAGAATAAAAATAATTTCACTTACATTTTGCCTCTTTTGCAAAGTCCCAAACAGTGTGCCAGATCATCCTTCTTCTCCTTGTTGTTTTTAGTTGCGAAGTCGTGTCCGACCCATCACGACCCCATGGACAACGTTCCTCCAGGCCTTCCTCTAGTACCATCTTCTGGAGTCCACTTAAGCTCAGGCCTCCTGCTTCAGTGACTCCATCCAGCCACCTCCTTCTCTGTCATCCCCTTCTTCTCTTGCCCTCCGTCTTTCCCAGCCTTAGGCTCTTCTCCAGTGAGTCCTTCCTTCTCATTAGGTGGCCAAAGGACTTGAGTTTCAACTTCAGGATCTGGCCTTCTAAAGAGCAGTCAGGGTTGATCTCCTCTAGGACTGACCGGTTTGATCGCCTTGCAGTCCAGGGGACTCGCAGGAGTCTTCTCCAGCACCAGAGTTCAAAGGCCTCCATTCTTTGGCTCTCAGCCCTTCTTATGGTCCAACTTTCACATCCATACATTGCAACTGGGAAAACCATGGCCTTGACTATACGCACTTTTCTTCTCCTTAGGCTGGAGGAAAAAAGATATCAGAATTAGGAAGGGGTTTTTTTTCCCCCCTCTAGTAGGCCGAATAAATAACAGAATAACAAGAGTTGGAAGGGACCTTGGAGGTCTTCTAGCTCAACCCCCTGTTCAGATAACTTCAACAGGTAGTCCTTGACTTACAACAGTTCATTTAGTGACCGTTTAAAGTCCCAATGACATTGGGGGAAAAAGGGGACTTAGGACCACTTTTTACATGTACGACCGTTGTAGCATCCCTGAGGTCATGGGATCAAAATTCGGACACATGACAACCGGTTCAGATTTATGACGGTCGCCTGGGGTCATGTGACTTCCTCCCTATTGTGACCTTCTGACAAGCAAAGTCAATGGAGGAAGCCAGATTCCCTTAACTGGGGCAAAAGAAGGGGCAAAATTCACTTGGCAAATGTCTCACTTAAGAACAGAAATTTGGAGCTCCCTCGTGGTCATAAATCGAGAACCACCTTTGGATGCTGTTGTGAATCCTACTTGTCCCAGAGAGAAACTTTTGAGATCTTTTTGCAGAAAGAATGGATAATCTTTCTTCCCTCTAACAATAGGATCCCTTTGGAAAGATCTGGTGAACTTCAGCAAGGCTTTGAAAGGGTTTCTATTGATGTTAATCAAGTTTAATAGAAAACCCTTCCTTGCTATTGGTTATGTCTAGTTTAATTAAGAGAAGGACGGGGGGGGGGGGACATGATAGCAGTCTTCCAGTATCTCAGGGGCTGCCACAAAGAAGAGGGAGTCAAGCTATTCTCCAAAGCCCCTGAAGGCAGGACAAGAAGCAACGGATGGAAACTGACCAAGGAGAGAAGCAACCTGGAACTAAGGAGAAACTTCCTGACAGTGAGAACAATTAACCAGTGGAACAACCTGCCTCCAGAAGCAGTGAATGCTCTAACACTGGATGTTTTTAAGAAGAGACTGGACAGCCATTTGTCTGAAATGGTAAAGTGTCTCCTAATTGAGTAGGCGATTGGAGTAGAAGACCTCCAAGGTCCCTTCCAATTCTGTTGTTCTGTTAAGACACCAAGGTCCATTTCTTTGGGTGAATATGTCATTGGTGGACAACAGGTCTATCAAAGAAGATAGAAATAATTCTTAGACTGACATTTTATCTTATTTTGATTTTTTTAAAATTTTATTTAGTAGACTTTTATGCCACCTTTATTACTTTATAAGTAATTCAAGGTGGTGAACATATCTAATGCTCCTTTATTCTCCTATTTTCCCCATAACAACAACCCTGTGAGCTACTGTAGTTAGTCTGAGAGAGAGGGACAGGCCCAAAGTCACTCAGCTGGTTTTCATGCCTAAGATGTCAATACTGCTAACATTGGATGTTCTTGCTTTGACAACATATGGAGATGCATTTGTCTGAAATGGTATAGGGTTTCCTGCCTGAGCAGGGGGTTGGACTAGATGACCTCCAAGGTCACTTCCAACTTTACTACTACTACTACTACTACTACTACTACTACTACTACTACTACTACTACTA
>NW_015389615.1:217740-221722 GCF_001527695.2 Protobothrops mucrosquamatus
GAATAGAATAGAATAGAATAGAATAGAATAGAATAGAATAGAATAGAATAGAATAGAATAGAGCTGGAAGGGACCTTGGAGGTCTTCTAGTCCAGCCCCCCGCTCAAGCAGGAGAATCTATACCATCTCAGACAAGTGATTGTCCACCCTCTTGTTAAAGATTTCCAGTGATGGAGACCCACAATTTCTGAAGGCAACTTCTGTTCCACTGGTTAATTGTCCTCACTGTCAGAAAGTTTCTCCTTAATTCCAGGTTTCTTCTCTCTTTGATCAGTTTCCAACCATTGTTTCTCATCCTTCCCTCTGGTGCTTTGGTGAACAATCTGACCCCTTCTGCTTTGTGGCAGCCCCTCAGATACTGGAACACTGCTATCATGTCTCCCCTATTTCTTCTTTTCTTTAGACTAGCCAAACCCAAGTCCCGCAGCCGTTCTTCATATGTTTTAGTCTCCAGGTCTTGGATCATCTTAGTTGCTCTTCTCTGAATTTTGTCCAAACTCTCAACACCTTTTTTCTGATATGCTGACCAAAATTGGCTGCAGTATTCCAGGCATGGTCTCACTAGGATTTTATAATAATAATAATAATAATAATAATAATAATAATAATTTAATTTATATACCGCCCTTCTCCCGCAGGACTCAGGGCGGTGCACAGCATATTAAAACAAGTACAAATACAAAATACAATATAAACCCCTATAAAACCAAATTAAAAACCAAATATTAGAAGCTGTTATTCCTATTAAAATTATTCTTAAAATCATCCCTAAGTAAAATCCTCCTTAGGTCAGGCCCGCTTGCTGGAAAAGCCATGTCTTGAGGGCGCGGCGGAAAGTAAGGAGATCCGGAATCGTCCGGATCTCGGGGGGTAGTTCGTTCCAGAGGGTGGGGGCACCCACAGAGAAGGCCCTCCCCCTGGGGGTCGCCAGCCGACATTGTTTGGCCGACGGCACCCTGAGGAGGCCCGCTCTGTGGGAGCGTACCGGTCTGTGGGAGGGAATCTGTGGCAGAAGGCGGTCTCGGAGGTAGCCAGGTCCGATGCCATGGAGCGTACATAAAGCGGTACTAATACTTTGCATGATCTTGATTCTGTGCCTCTGTTTATGCAACCCAGGATTGCGTTAGCTTTTTATTTTTAAATATAAATATATATGTACGTTTCTGGAAACCTCAGCTTGCAAATGATCCCACTGTGATGATTATACAACACTGTCATTAAAAAGAAACAAATAATTGATACATCTAACTGACCACAGCAGGGGAAAAGGAGGTAGGGGGTATCATTAAGATTCCTTGTTCAGTGGGAAGGGTATTTATTCATTGTCTTGAGTCAACGATACAAATGACCTGTGCCAGAAAAATGATGGATGCCGAACTCATTTTCATCATATATTTTAATGTCCCGCTGGCAGCAATCTTTGTCATCCAAACGTAACAAAACAATGAACATAAACAAGAAATCTATTATTAAGCGCGATGCGATTTTTGCTTTTTTCTGACAATGGGAACTTGACATGCTTAAGGCGCCACTTCTGTAATCATACCAAAAGAAAAAGAAAAAAAGACATCATCTCGACACTTTACAGATGCATACAAATCATTTTTTAAAAAAAAACTAAATTAAAAGTTGGTTTTTTTAAGTTCTCTCTTTTTTAAAAAAACAATAAAAAAGTCGGTTCTGTTAAAAACAACTTAGTAAAAATGTTCTGCGAGGAACACAACAGAAATGAATTGGTGCCTCTTCAAACTTCGAACGATAGTAGTGTGACACGGTGGAACTGTGATTTATCACTTGATAAATTACAGACATTTAGATGCTGCCAATCAAACAGCATGAACATTCAGTTCTTGGGTTATGGAGAAATGCTTCTGTACTCCATAAACTTTATTTCTGGATGGTCTTGTATCCAACAGATTATCTTGATGAGGTTTCTAATTAGTTTTTGATATCTCAACGATCCTGTTGTGATTCCTTCCAACTGGATGAGATTGGGTGACAGGACGGTAAGAACAGGTCCTTGTAGGAATGATCCAGAAGGACCCTGTGTTATTTTGGAATGCATCAAAAACCATTTCTCCTTTCATGAAATATGAAGACATCCCACAACTCTAGGGTATCATTTCCGATTATTCATTTAAACTTTCAGACTGTGGATAGGGACGAGTAATCTAGGTGGAGAGGTGTGACTGATTTTAGATGGAGGAGAAGGAGCAGGAGCAGGAGAAGGAGAAGGAGGATGGGAGGAAGGGGAGAAGAGAAGACCACCAACAGAAAATTGGAACAGGATTATTTTAGATTCAGTGCTGTTTCTGAAGGAACAAGTAGAATCAAGAGTCTTGTGGTCTGTTTGAATTGTAAAGTCCCAGAGTACTTCTTCATTTACTATGACTTTCTCTATTTTACCCTTCCTTCCTTCCTTCCTTCCTTCCTTCCTTCCTTCCTTCCTTCCTTCCTTCCTTCCTTCCTTCCTTCCTTCCTTCCTTCCTTCCTTCNATTCTATTCTATTCCATTCCATTCCATTCCATTCCATTCTATTATTCTAATTATATCAGAAGGGGCTGAAAGATAGACCTATTCTCCACACAAGTTAAATCGGTGAGAGTGAAAGACAAAAGTTTTTAAGTGGTGACTTCATTACTTTGACTTTTCTGTCTGCATATGGGATCAAAAAAATGAAGAATTCCAGCATTCTTTTGATACTGTAGAATTAAAAAAAAATGTTGTGGGGGAGGGGTGAAATTCATATCTTAAAAGAGCCACCCATTTGCCTTCCTGTAAAATCCACCATCTCTCACTAGTAAAACTCACTTCGATCTGAATTCCTTTTGAAATTTTATCCAGAAAAGACTACACAAACGGTGAGGTGATTGGCCTTGTGTGTTTAGTCCCTTCTTCAAATAGTTCTTAAATATTGATTTAATATCCTGATTTTTTTTTTAAAAAAAGAATGTTGTTTAACGGTTTGTTTCCCGCAACTAATATTATCTGGGGAATTTTAAATTGAGTTTTGTTTTGTTTTTTGAACCACTAGTCTGGATTTTTATATTGTGATCTCATTTTAATGGTTTGGACTGTAATCCAGACTTGTTAAAAGTTTGTTCTCTCAAACAAAGAGAAGTCAACCATAACCTGTATGGATGTCAAGAAACTCTAGTAAAGAAGAATAGAAACTTTAGTCTCATTCAAAAACAAAAACATGAAAACTCTTGTTAGCACACTGTAAAATTTTGGTGTTAAGTAGAACTATGAAGAAAAAAAAAAGCATTTTCAGGCAGTAATGCTCATATTCCGGAATACCCCATCCTGAAATTATAATGGGCTGTTCTGACTTTACAGGCCCTTTTTTTTTTCCAACGAGGAGCGGAACAAACAAATCTTGAAATGGAAATTTTGCTATTTGTTTGACTTTGCCTCCATCCCCATTCCAAAATCTAATGCCCCGTTGGTATTTTCTTTTTTCTTTTTTTGTTTAGTTTTTCTCACATCGGAATGCCGAAGATGTTCTTCACACTTTGACAAACAGAAAATAATGGCATGCCATTTTTCCTACCCTTGAGAAATTCGTGTGGCTGTGGTTTGTATGCTGTCTCTTTGAACAGCATCCCAAAGGTATCAACTCGCAGCCTCTTTGATGATAGATTTGAAGAAGTCAAATAGAATTGGCACTTTTGAACTTTGGCGTAGGGGAAAACTCCGGAGAATACCTTCAGCAGAGAAGAAAATAAACCAGTAGATCATCAAATAAATCAAGCCAGAGTCCTCACTCGAGGTGCAAATGATCAGGCACAAATTATCCGAGTTCAGACACAATATGGGAAGATCTAGCTCTCTGGAGAAGGCCCTAGTTCTGGAAATGGAGGAAGGAAAAAAGAAGAAGAAGAAGAAGAAGAAGAAGAAGAAGAAGAAGAAGAAGAAGAAGAAGAAGAAGAAGAAGAAGAAGAAGAAGAAGAAGAAGAAGAAGAAGAAGAAGAAGAAGAAG
>NW_015389615.1:222819-244251 GCF_001527695.2 Protobothrops mucrosquamatus
AAGAAGAAGAAGAAGAAGAAGAAGAAGAAGAAGAAGAAGAAGAAGAAGAAGAAGAAGAAGAAGAAGAAGAAGAAGAAGAAGAAGAAGAAGAAGAAGAAGAAGAAGAAGAAGAAGAAGAAGAAGAAGAAGAAGAAGAAGAAGAAGAAGAAGAAGAAGAAGAAGAAGAAGAAGAAGAAGAAGAAGAAAGAACCAGCAGCAAAGATGGATGGACTCAGTTACAAGGATGATGGCTGCAACGTGGGAAGAGCTGAAGGACAGGTTAGAGGTAGACTGTCATGGAGACAATCTATATGGTTGCTAGGAGTAAAAAATGACTTGATAGGAAATAATCAATCCAGCAACCTTGTTAATGATAATTTTACAAATTGTTTCATTACTGACTGATGTTGCAAATTAAAGAGAGTTGCAAAGAGGTCCAAGAAGACTTCAGTACCAACCTTTATAAAGATAACAGAATAACGAAGATGAAGAACAGAACAGAACAGAATAGAATAGAATAGAATAGAATAGAATAGAATAGAATAGAAGTGATCTTGGAGGTCTTCTAGTCCAACACTCTGCTCAGGCAGGAAACCCTATACCCGTGGTGATGAACCTATGGCACGCATGCCACAGGTGGCACGCAGAGCCCTCTCCGTGGGCACACGCACCGTCACCTTAGTCCTAGGCCTTCAGCTGAGTTTTATAAAATGTTTTCGCTTTAGGCCTCCACTGCCTTAAAAAAAAAAAGGTTCAATCAATCAATCAATTTCAACTTCTCGCGGGGAAAAAAAAGCTCTTGCAAAGTTGGAATTGATTGATTGAACTTTTTAGTCCCACCCAGTCTGCTGTTACCACCGAAGCCACACCCATCCAATGGGCCACACCCACCAAATGGGCCACGCTCACCCGACAATACATAAGTGAGTTTTGGGTTGCAGTTTGGGCACTCAGTCTCTAAAATGTTCGCCATCACTGCCCTATACCATTTCAGACAAATGGTTGTCCAATCTCTTCTTAAAAACTTCCAATGTTGGAGCATTCACCACTTCTGGAAGCAGGTTGTTCCACTGGTTAATTGTTCTCACAGTCAGGAAGTTTCTCCTTAGTTCCAGGTTGCTTCTCATTTTGATTAGTTTCCATCTGTTGCTTCTTGTCCTGCCTTCAGGCACTTTGGAGAATAGCTTGACTTCCTCTTCTTTGTGGGCAACCCCTGAGATATTGGAAGACTGCTATCATGTTACCCCTAGTCCTTTTCTTCATTAAACTAGACATACCCAATTCCTGCAACCGTGTTTTGTATGTTTTAGCCTCCAGTCCCCTGATCATCTTTGTTGCTCTTCTGTGTACTCTTTCTAGAGTCTCAACATCTTTTTTACACCATGGTGACCAAAAATGGATGCAGTATTCCAAGTATGGCCTTACCAAGGCAGAATAAAGCTGTATTAACACTTAAAGTGATCTTGATTCCATTGGTCTCTGTGTCTGTGTCTGTGTCTGTGTCTGTGTCTGTGTCTGTGTCTGTGTCTGTGTCTGTGTCTGTGTCTGTGTCTGTCTGTCTGTCTATCTGTCTGTCTGTCTGTCTGTCCGTCCGTCCGTCCGTCCGTCCGTCCGTCCGTCCGTCCGTCCGTCCGTCCGTCCGTCCGTCCGTCCGTCCGTCTATCTATCTATCTATCTATCTATCTATCTATCTATCTATCTATCTATCTATCTATCTATCTATCTATCTATCTATCTATCTATCTATCTATCTGATTTCTGTTTCTCTAGCTATTTACCTGCCTATTTATCATCATCGTCTACCTATATCCATCTATCCATCCATCCATCCATCTGTCATTTCACACATTTCTCCTCTTTCCTAGGTGACAGGTGTGCGCCCTATTGTGGCATTATTCAATTTCCTGATTTTCAAGCTAAGCAGTTTACACTACCCAGTCCTTCATTCTCCCAACTTTCATAAAATAATTTTTAAAACCCATGGTGCATGGAAAGAGTGATTTTTAAAGCTAGAAACCGCATTACGTCTCCCTCTCATGCCAATTACAGAAACTAACAAAGCTTTGTGGAAATCTGGAAGCTCAAAGCGGGTCAATTGTTATTTTTTCCCCCCTCTGGAATAAGAACCAGGTCATAAAAAAATAAGAGAAAAGAAGGAGGGGGGAGTGTGATGAACTGTATGAGGTGGCAAAAACGAGCTCATTAAGACCTTCCTTTAGGATTGACTCGGGAACCTTATTAAAGCTGGATTCATTCCACAGCACCATTGTAGAAAAGCAAAGGTGTCTGGTTTATAATAACCGCAGTGACTAGATTTAAGGTCAAACCTATCTGACCCAGATGTTTCCTAGGCTTCCAGTTCCCTACAGAAACCAAAACTCTTTCTTTAACTATATTTTCCAGTATTGATCATATGTGTGTCTGTCTGTCTATTCCCTTGTTCTTTCAATTGTCATGCTGGTCAGATCAACTGTCAACGTCCACCTGTCAAGAAAGATAGAGGTATTTTTGTTGTTAGTTGCGAAGTCATGTCCGACCCATCGCGACCCCATGGACCACGTTCCTCCAGGCCTTCCTGTCCTCTACCATCTTCCAGAGTCCCTTTAAGCTCACGCCTCCTGCTTCCGGGACTCCATCCAGCCACCTCCTCCTCTGTCGTCCCCTTCTTCTCTTGTCCTCAGTCTTTCCCAGCATCAGGCTCTTCTCCAGTGAGTCCTTCCTTCTCATTAGGTGGCCAAAGTACTTGAGTTTCAACTTCAGGATCTGGCCTTTTAAAGAGCAGTCGGGGTTGATCTCTTCTATATACTTATTAATTTCTGTGGGACATATGTCTTAAAAAAAAAACCAAAACCAAGGTATGCTTAGAATCAGGGATCAGATTATTTAAAAAAATCTTTCTGGAGAATCTATAGGTTTGACGACTTGGCATCAATGTGTGGAGGTAAGAATTTTGTACTTATCAAGGTACATACAGTGTTTTCCCCCAAAATAAGATCCAGTTAGAAAATAAGCCCTAGCAGGATTTTTCAGGATGCTTGTAATATAAGCCCTACCCCCCCAAAATAACTCCCAGTTAAGATTGTCAGCCAGACGGATGCATATTTCCCCAAATATAAGTCCTAATCAAAAAAAAAAAAAAAAAAGCCCTCATGCATCTTTTGGAGCAAAAAAATAATATAAGACCCGGTCTTATTTGGGGGGCAACAGGATAGTGGTAACAAGGAAATGGATCTTTGCTTCAAGGAGATGAGAGTTTTCATTGGATGACCTAGAACATCAACAGGAAATAGGTAAACTAAATATAGAGTAGAATGTTTGTAGGGTTGAACTGTGAGGTCTTTGGTGTTAAGAATAGAATAGAGCTGGAAGGGACCTTGGAGGTCTTCTAGTCCAGCCCCCTACTCAAGCAGGAGAACCTATACCATCAGACTGTCCACTTACAGTCTCTACCATATGTCACTACCTCGTGGGTGCTAAAGACTTCCGTTTCGACAAGGTGACCAATTAACAGGAGGGACAGTCCTTCAAAGAGAAATTAAGGTCCAACGAAGAGAGAAACCAGTCAAAGGTTGGTAACAAAGAACAGGACGGAAGTCCACGAAACCTTTTATCAAACTGGGGGAGATCTTTGTGACAGCCCCTCAGATACTGAAATACTGCTTTCATGTCTCCCCTGTTTCTTCTTTTCTTTAGACCAGCCAAACCCAAGTCCCGCAGCCATTCTTCATATGTTTTAGTCTCCAGGCCTTGGATCATCTTAGTTTCTCTCTGAGCTTAACGGATTTCTTGCAGACGTTTCATTACCCAACTAGGTAACTTTATCAGGGCTAGTGGGGATGGGGTTTGTTCTTTGTTTATATATATCAATGTTAGTAGTGATCCCTTGATTAGGCTTTTTTTTTTTTACTGTTTGATTGTCTCTGTTGCCGGTTCCTTGATTGGGGCATTATTTACCGCTTGGTTTTAATCTTAGTCTGTCCATGTGTTGTGCAGTTAACAAGTTTTCACCAAATCACCTGCGCACAGGTGTGTAGCTAAAGTTGTTTATTTTTTAATTTATTTTATTTATAGCCCATCTAATTTTTGTAAAAAACAACAACAACAACTCAAGGTGCCAAACGTATCTAATACTCCTTCTTTTTTTAAAAAATTTTTTTTTATTATTTTCAAGTATAACAAAATATAAACATAAACTTGATGCATATGAATACAAAACATCAATACACAAAAGAAAAGATACTTTACGGGTGATCCCGGCTGCCCCCTCTCTGCTTCCCCCTCTTTCACCTACCACCTTCCTCCCTCTAAACTCTCAACCACTCCACCTTCCTCCTACCACTCCCTACTTCCCAACCTCTTTCTCAAGCACCAGCCGGAAGCAGTTTGGGGTAACAGCCAGGATCATCCTCATAAATATACTTCCAGAATAATTAATAAACACATCAATTCTTATATATTTTTATCCTTTTCCCCCCTCCCCCCCCCGGACTTCCCAGAGCTGAACCCAGGAATAATTACAAAATAATTTTAATCTATCCAAAGCTATAATAATACTCCTTATTATTATTTTTCCCACAACAATCCTTTGAGGTGAGTTGGGTGGAAAGTGAGAGGCTGAGCCAAAGTCACCCAGCCGGCTTTCATGTCTAAGACAGAACTAGAACTCAGTGTCTCCTGGTGATTGGCCAAACCAGCTTTCATGCTTAAGGCGGGACTAAAACTCAGAGCCTCCTGGTGATTGGCCCAAAGTCACCCAGACGACTTTCATGTCTAAGACAGAACTAGAATTAACAGTCTTCCAGTTTCTTGCCTGATACCTTAAACACTAGATTAATCTGGCTCTCATGCTTGAAGTTAATTTGGAGAAGCGGAGAAGAAACATTTATTTATTTATTTATTTATTTATTTATTTATTTATTTATTTATTTATTTATTTATTTATTTATTTATTTATTTATTCATTCATTTATTCATTCATTCATTCATTCATTCATTCATTCATTCATTCATTTATATATAAAATTTATTGGTTCCTCCATCTTATCATAGTGTAACTCTGGGTGGCTTACAGTTACATATAACTCTTACATACAGTTAAAATCATATAAGAAAGAAAGAAAGAAAGAAAGAAAGAAAGAAAGGAAGGAAGGAAGGAAGGAAGGAAGGAAGGAAGAGAGAGAGAGAAAAAAGAAAGAAAAAAGAAAGAGAAAGAGAAAGAAAGAAAGAAAGAAAGAAAGAAAGAAAGAAAGAAAGAAAGAAAGAAAGAAAGAAAAAGAGAGAATGAGAGAAAGAGAGAAAGAAAGAACGAGAGAGGGAGAATTAGAGAGAAAGAAAAAGAGAAAGAGGGAGAAAGAGAAAGAAAGAGAACAAGAAAGTGAAAGAGAGAAAGAGAGAGAAACAGAACGAGAGAAAGACAGAAAAAGAGAGAGAAAGAAATTGAGAGAATAACAGAGAGGGAAAATGAGAGTGAAAATGAGAGAGGAAGAGAAAGAGAAAGAGAAGGAGAGAGGGAGATTACATTTGTATTTTAAAAAGATTTTTTTTCAAGAAAGTGCAGCATCAGGCTTATTTGCCTTAAATAAAAAATATTGGGAATTTACATTTAAATATGCATACAACAAGGAAAATCGAACCAAAAAAACCTTCCCTGGATGCTTAGAACATTGCAAACAAAAACATGGGCCTTTTTCCCCCTCCCACTCATCTTTTGATTTTAATCCATTTTAAATATGGTCAGATCAAAACGCCGTCCTAAAAAATAGAGTTAAATTGGTCTGCATGTTCCTAAAACCTGCTTGGAGATTCCATCTCAAAAGAGGAACATGGCAACTCCAGTCAGCAAACCTGTTGTGGCTCTGTCTGTGCACGCGTATCAATGCCGATGAATTTACATGTGAATAAGAAATAATTATCTGTGAGACCACAGGTTGGGATTTAACCCTCATTTCTTTTTTCTTTTTCCCCACCGACAATATAGCCTTATCTTTATGGAAGCAGTACAAACCATCAAAGAGCTGTTGTTGATGAACTTGCTAATGAGTTTCCAATACTTAACCTTGTAGTGTGCTTCCTTACAGAAACGACATTCCCACACAGATAGTTCTTTTAGAATCATGGCAATCTTCCAAGGCTGGATTTATTTATTTATTTATTCATTCATGGAAGACTGAAAGGGAATCGTGTTTGGATCTGTCAAGGAGACATCTGGCAAGTTCTCAGTGGCATTGCCGAAACCCAAAATAAAGGAAAGAAGAAGAAAAAAAAAAAAAAAACTCTGCAGAAGACCAGAAAAATAGAAAAACCAAAACGATCACATTGTTGATATGACACCAGTGTTCCAATATTTCAGGGGCGGCCCCAAAGAAGAGGGAGTCAAGCTATTCTCCAAAGCACCTGAAGGCAGGACAAGAAGCAACAGATGGAAACTAACCAAGGAGAGAAGCAACCTAGAACTAAGGAGAAACTTCCTGACAGTGAGAACAATTAACCAGTGGAACAACCTGCCTCCAGAAGCGGTGAATGCTCCAACACTGGAAGTTTTTAAGAAGAGACTGGACAGCCATTTGTCTGAAATGATATAGGGTTTCCTGTCTGAGCAGGGGGTTGGATTAGATGACCTCCAAGGTCCCTTCCAATTCTGTTGTTCTGTTAAGACACCAAGGCCCATTTCTTTGGGTGAATATGTCATTGGTGGACAACAGGTCTATCAAAGGAGATAGAAATAATTCTTAGACTGACATTTTATCTTATTTTGATTTTTTAAAAAAAAATATTTAGTAGACTTTTATCCCACCTTTATTACTTTATAAGTAATTCAAGGTGGTGAACATATCTAATGCTGCTTTATTCTCCTATTTTCCCCATAACAACAACCCTGTGAGCTACTGTAGGTTAGTCTGAGAGAGAGGGACAGGCCCAATGTCACTCAGTTGGTTTTCATGCCTAAGGTGGGACTAGAACTCACTGTCTCCTGGTGATTGGTCCAAAGTCATCTAGCTGCCTTTCATGGCTAAGGTGGGACTAGAACTCTCAGTCTCCTGGTGATTGGCCCAAAGTCACCCAGCTGGCTTTCATGCCTAAGGCCGGACTAGAACTCACTGTCTCCTGGTGATTGGCCCAAAGTCACTCAGTTGGTTTTCATGCCTAAGGTGGGACTAGGTGTTTGGCTCAAAATCAGCCAGCTGACTTTCATGCCTAAGGCAGGACTAGAATTCACAGTCTCCTGGAATTGGCCCCAAATCACCCAACTGGCTTTCATGTCTAAGACAGGACTAGAACTCACTGTCTCCTGGTTTCTAGGCCAGCATCTTAACCACTACACCAAACTGGCTCTCATTATTTTTTTAAGTGACAAGGTTGATGGACTCTTGTCTTCCAAATTTTCTCCCTGATTGTTGGGAGATTGGCTGAGAAAAGCATGCTAAGACCAGCACAATCACTCTTACTTTATGTGCAGTGACAGAAACACCACAACACAAGAGCCTGGTGGTGCTCCTCTGAAATTCAGGAGTTAAGGAAATGATTTAAGTTGGATTTTTTCTGTTTCTGTCCCACTGCTTACTACCTAGAGGAGTAGTTATGTGGGTTGAGGAGATCGTAATGTTCCTTGTGGGATTCTCCAAGGCCATAGGAGAAATTGATGTTTAGGATGAGTGGAGAAGTGGAGAACAATGCATAGACAATGACAAGCAAAGCACAAATGTCCATCCTCAACCCTGAAGACAATGGATTTCTACTCACCTGTCATTCAAAGGATCAAATAAATTTTCAGATCTCTACTTGGCTCGAACTGCCTTTAGGCTAAACCTCCACATCATAAGTGAAGGTCCATGAAAATGACTATCCATCTGGATTCATCTGGGCTCCAGAATGAGCACAATAACAATATATCTATTATATCCTTGATCAAAAGTTCCAACTTTCTATTCCTTCCTTTTAACGCTAACAATCTTGATCTCTATAACCTGCAAATTATATCCTAGAACTCTGATTTTTTTTCTTTTTCTTTTTCTTTGTTCCTTCTCGCGAAAGCCTTCAAAACTTGAATAATTTTCTTTTGTAAGTCTAATATAGGAAAGTTATCTAGGTCGTTCCTTCGGTATGTATATCCCTTTTAACTATTATGACATCAGCTGGTTTCATATGTCTATCCAGGGTAGCATTTATTTTCAACTGTGGGAAGTCTGCCGCCCCAGAGAAGGGCAGAAATATTAAAAGGGCAGAAAAATATATTTCCTCAAAGGGTCTTAAAGAGGCAGGAAAGCATGCCCAGTTTTCTTAATAGCCCCAAGTCTCCCTCCCCCAAGCAGAAACCAGCTCTAAGAAGACAAAGACCTAAAATCTACATACCCCATCCAAACTCTAAGAGTCATTAGCCCCAGCCCCAGGGAAGCAGGATATGACCTTTGGTCATAATAGGATTAACCCATCACCATCAGAATACCAGAAAAACACACTCAGACTCAGGTCAAAGTTCATGCCACAGGACCAGGAAGCAACTCAAAACCAAAGGCTCCAGAGGGTATAAAAACCCACTCCCTACATGTGCTCAGCGCCCTTTTCTCTCCTTTTTTTCCTGCCAGAACCATCTTTCTGTCTGGCTCTTCAATAAACTGCAACCTTCTTTCCAAAGCAGTCACCATGTCGTTTATCCCGAGCTTGGCTGGACCACGATGAAGACTTTTCCTTCAACACAACGCAAAGTTGAACCATTCTGGGATGGTTACAAAGCAAGGCTGATGAAACATGATCAGAAATTCAGAATGCTGATTAATTGCCTGCTTGGTCCATAGAGAAAGTGAAAGAAACCTAAGGGAATTCTTGTTTTCATATCACAAATGCTGTAGACTCACAATCTTGAAGTTTTTCAATTATGGATTACATTGTAACTTCTGATCGGCCAACTATAGGATATTTTATCTTCTTTTTAGAAGTTATTTTAAGCATAACTTAAAATCCACTTCTTTCATGTCTGAGGATTTTTGGAGAGGAGAAATGATGATGTTACATAGTTGGGAAATGGAAGGTCTGCAAGACAACAGCCAAGCTCAGAGAATACCAAGGACCCCTCAGTCCTCTTCCTCCTCCTCCTCCTCTTCCTCCTCCTCCTCCTCCTCCACCAACACACTCCCTTCTGATGATGTTACATCACCATCACCATCACCATCACCATCACCATCACCATCACCATCATCATCATCATCATCAAGTTGGAAGGGACCTTGAAGGTCATCTAGTCCAACCCCCTGCTCAGGCAGGAAACCCTATACCATTTCAGACAAATTGCTGTCCAGTCTCTTCTTAAAAACTTCCAGTGTTGGAGCATTCACTGCTTCTGGAGGCAGGTTGTTCCACTGATTAATCGTTCTGTCAGGAAGTTTCTCCTTAGTTCTAGGTTACTTCTCTCCTTGATGAATTTCCATCCGTTGCTTCTTGTCCTGCCTTCAGGTGCTTTGGAGAATAGCTTGACTACCTCTTCTTTGGGGCAGCCCCTGAGATATTGGAACACTGCTATCATGTCACCCTTAGTCCTTCTCTCTATTAAACTAGACCTACCCAATTCCAGCAACTGTTCTTTATACATTTTAGCCTCCAGTCCCCTGATCATCTTTGTTGCTCTTCTCTGCACTCTTTCTAGAGTCTCTAGAGTTGGGAAATGAAACATCTGCAAGAAAATAACCAAAGACCCCACAGTTCAACCCTGAGAAACAGATCGTCTCTTCTATTGGAATATACTTTCTCTGCAATTTTGGGAGCACACGAGAGTGTTCCCTAGAGGTGAAAACAATATACTTGAGACATATTAATTCTCGATGTAAAATCTCTTTCTTTGCCTAGAACGTGTTTTGCAGTTTAATAATACAATTGCATTAGCATAGAAATAGCCTCATGTCTTCATTAGTTATGCTGATTAATGACAGACTTTTGATACAACAGGGGAACATATCTTATTACTTCTTGGGACCTCTGAAAACAATAACAATACTTCAGAATTTCACTGGAGAGTCTCCATGCAGAAACCAGTTCTCAGGTGGAAGACAAACCTAGAACATCCAATCAAGTTGGGTGATCTTAAGCAACAAAACTATAAACTCTGAAATCTGAAAATTCCATTCAATTTAAAATTGGCGTTAGATATTAGGTAGTTAAAATCCAACTTGGGGTAAAGGTGGCATTCACACAGCATACTTAACCACACCAGAAAGAAACCTAATAGATTAATTTGCATATCATGCCCAATTTGATTAGTGCTGACCTTGTTTTTTTAATTATTGTTTTTAATATTTGTTTTGTGAAGCATATGCTGGGCAAACATAACCCATCTGGTCAGTTTATGATTGAACTCTATCGTGAAAAGCCAAAGGATCTGTTGGTTTGGTAACCAGGGTTAGTGTGTTGTGTTCACACAACCATTTCATGACTTTGGGTCAGTCATTTCTCTCTACCCAAGAGAGGCAACTGGACTTGTTTTTGGGGGGTTTTTTTGAAGACAGTATCAAAGAGGCCATCTAGGTCAAAACTGAACAGTCCTCTCTCAACAGGGGGGGGGGATACAACATCTTCTATCTCCAGTCTACAACACCATCCTTTCAACAGTTCCAAGAAGGCTCAATCACCCATTTGCACCACTCAGGTGACCCTGAGGACCCAGGTAAATCTCCAAGTGGCCTCAATGACTCTCTAAAATGACCAACTGGCAGCAAGGAATATACATATTTCCATTCCCCACCATCCAGTAGAGCTGAAGAATCTTCTTGGATGAGAAGCAAAATGTCTTCAAAGAAAAGCAAAACAAGTCCAGTTGCCTCTTTAAAAAAGCACCTTTGCGACAACCAGGACCTGGATGACTGAGAATCTCCATAGACATTTCTCTCAACCCATATAGAATAGAGTAAAGTAGAGTAGAGTAGAGTGGAGGGGAGGGGAGGGGAGGGGAGTGGAGTGGAGTGGAATGGAGTGGAGTGGAATGGAATGGAAGAGAAGAGAAGAGAAGAGAAGAGAAGAGAAGAGAAGAGAAGAGAAGAGAAGAGAAGAGAAGAGAAGAGAAGAGAAGAGAAGAGAAGAGAAGAGAACAGAGCTGGAAGGGACCTTGGAGGTCTTCTAGTCCAGCCCTCTGCTCAAGCAGGAGAAGCTATACCAGTGGTGGCGAACCTATGGCACGCGTGCCAGAGGCGGCACTCAGAGCTCTCTCTGTGGGCACACGTGCCATGCCCCAGAGATAGCAAACGTCCCTCTTCAACCAGCTGCCTGCTAACTTGCCGAGGTCCCACATGGCCCAATGCATCCCAGCACGGCTGGTTTCTCTCCCCCTGTCCCGTCCCTCATGGCCTCGCATGCTCTCCTTTTCCCAGGCATGACCCACTGCATCGCCTCCTCAGCTGTCGGCTGGCTGTCCAGCTCAGAGGCAGCTTCTCTGAACTGCTGTCGGTGGCTGCGGAGCCCCAGAGTGCACCGGTTGAGGGGCCGGCAGGCTGTGGCTGCTGACGTACATCATCAGCCCCCATGCACTTGCTGGCCTCTGTGTGCGGGGGCCGATGGTGTCAGGCAGGAGCTGCCCCAGCCCCTGCCTCACCTTGCCCCGTGGCAATGGCACCCCTTCCCTGCCTTGCCTCGCCTCACCCCACAAGATGAGCCCACTTTGGCCACACCCACACAGTCTGCCATGACCACCACAGCCATGCCCACTGACACCCGGCGATAAATAATTGGGTTTTGGGTTGCGGTTTGGGCACTCGGTCTCTAAAAGGTTCGCCATCACTGAGCTATACCATCTCAGACAAGTGACTGTCCAGTCTCTTCTTAAAAACCTCCAGTGATGGAGCACCCACGATTTCTGGGGTTAAGTTGTTCCACTGGTTGATTGTCCTCGCTGTTAGGAAGTTTCTCCTTAATTCCAGGTTGTTTCTCTCTTTATTACTTCATGAAATGTTGTTTGGGGAGAAATTCTTGTATACTGCCCTTGAATTACCAGGTAAAATGCAGGATGAAAACGTAATGATTAAAACCTTTGGACAGGTTAACATTATAAAGCCCTCACTGGTATCATCATCACGATACATAACAGTAAATATTCATTTATCCACTTGCAAATATCACGGTGTGCTTTCAGTTGGAATCTAAAGGGTCAAATAGCATATTAGCAATTGAAAATTTTACAAATCTCAATTCATTATAACCCATTCCATAATTCATGTGCTGTCCATTAAACTTAAGAAAGTTTCCTTTATTAGAGGGGATTTTATATTACTAATTAGAGGGTTAAAGGGAGAAGTTAAGGGGAATTTTGGTCATTAAATTTAAAATATTTTGAAATTAGTTGAAAATAAGGATTCTATTTGTTTAATATTTAAAAATTAGACCCTAAAGAAAAAAATTATGAATATGTTTGATTTACCAATTAACCCAGACAATATAGATAATGGCTTTGATTTACTAAAGGGGATACTGTAATTAGATGATTTAATATGGTGGGAAACAGATAACTTTTAGAAAATAGAACAAGACTATACTCAGATAAGATGTGTATTTTGAATATTAGATTCTGTTATGAATTGAGATAAGGGAAACTTTGGTTACCTAAAGCCTGGAAATTATAAATATTAAATGTTAAATTTGAATATTGATGGGAAACTAAAACGTGGGAAAAAACCAATAACAGGACATTGATTGTCTATAAAGAATGAATGTAAAAGTAATTAAGATATGTATAAGCTAAAAATTATTGATAAATGTAATAATGACGTTTTTACTTAGTTGATATAATCAGAACTGTATTAGCTTAAATACGAGATAGTAGATATTAAGGGAAAAAGAGAGGGAATATTTGATGTTGTAACTTGAGATTTGTACTAAAGGTTTTTGTATGTTATTGAATTGTTGATTAACCCAGCCACCACGTTGCTTTTTAAATACCTAAATGTAAAATTAGAAAATTAATAAAATATTATTTTTAAAAAAGGAAGTTCCCAGTTCTAAACATTCCTCTCTTTATGGAAGATTTTGTGTGCAATACAGATAGTCTTTGACGCACAATCACAATGGAGGCCCAAATTTCTGCAGCTACGTGAAACTTTTGTTAAGTGATTTTTGCCCCGTTTTACAACTTTTCTTGCCACCATTGTTAAGGCAATCACTGTAGTTATTAAGTTAGTAACATGGTTGTTAAGTAGATCTGGCTCCCGCATTGTCTTTGCTTGTCCGAAGGTCACCAAAAGAGGATTGCGTCACCCTGGGACATGGCAACCATCATCAATATAAACCCATTGCCCAATGTCTGAATTTTGATCATGTGACCTTGGGGAGGCTGCAACAGTCATAAATGTAAAAAAGGGTCATTTTTTCACAACTGTTATAATTTTGAACAATGGCTAAATGAATGCTTGCAAATTCAGGACTCCCCAAATTATCTCCTTCCCATTGAAAGATGGTTATACATTGGTTAATTGAAATGGAATGTTGTTTTTAATGCAATCCATCTTCCTTCCTGTAATTGTCAACCTCCAGCTTGAGAATCCAAATGAAACTCCAGTTTCATTTTGTTTCCAAAAGGTTTACTCTTTATTGGATACACTGTGTGGTTATGTCGAAGTGGAACTAACTCTGAGGGTTCCAACACCAATTCGTAGACATAAACAATAGTTTTCCAAGCCAAACCCCCAATGTCTTATGTAATCCATATCAACAAGTTCACTTGGTTATGGGAACCATCTGCTTCAAATCCACACCTGTTCTGGTGTCCTTGACAAAGCTTCAGGCTCCCATGGTCTTCAGCTGAATTGAAGAAATTTCATTTTTCCTTCTTACCCACTTGAAAGTAACACCTTCCCCCCCTAATCTAAAGGCAAGTTGAAATGCACAGGCACGTAGCTGCCAAAGTTTCATCCTTGACAGTAATTCTATAATTCATAAGTTGCTCCTTAACACAATAAAGTCCCCAGTCCTAAGCATTTTCCCTTTTATGGAAGATTGTGTCTGCAATATATTAAAATAGAAATATCAGTGGTGCTGCAGATATCAAGAATACAGTACTGCAGGCTAACTTACTGCTCACCGCCAGGAGTTTGATCCTGATGGGGCTCAAGGTTGACTCAGCATTTCATCCTTCCAAGGTCAGTAAAATGAGGACCCAGATTGTTGGGGGCAGTAGGCTGACTCTGTAAACTGCTTAGAAAAGCACTGTGAAGTGGTATATAAGTCTAAATGCTATTGCTATTAGATGTCCAGGTGGTACAGTAGTTAGAATGCAGTATTGTAAGCTAATTCTACCCACAGTCTGGAGTTTGATCCTGACCGGATCAAGGTTGACTTAGCCTTCCATCCTTCTGAGGTCGGTAAAATGAGGACCCAGATTGTTGGGGAACAAGATGCTGACTCTGTAACCCGCTTAGAGAGGGCTGTAAAGCACTGTGAAGTGGTATAGAAGTCTAAGTGCTATAACTATCACACTATCCATCGCTTTTCACCCAAATAAAATTAATATAAATGTATTTTGAAAAGCCAAAAGTTGGAAGATCTCATAAGAACGCTGGCATCTCAGATCCCCAGTGAAGAACATTTCACAAAAGATTCTTGCAAGAACTTGGGTGTTGTTGTTTTTCCCCCCATTAAATCTCCTGAAATTTTGGGGTGAGAAACCAGGATGTCACAAGATTTAAGGCATTTTGATGGTGGAGAAGTCACCAAACCTTTTAATGAATATCATGTCCTCCTATCTATGCATTCCCAGTTCTGGATATACGATGAAATAAATTATGGGGAGTGCTTTATGGCCCATCACAAATATAAAGTAGTTATGGGAAGTATAGAGCTGTCAAAGATGGTGTGACCCCCAATGTCAGATTGATGGCTCAGAAGCTCAGAAGCTTCAAATGCTGGTGATGCATCAACAATCGGATGTGGGCTCTGTTCAATATTCTTTAGGTCTGGAATATAAACCAGAAGGAAGTTTATTTTTCTCTATTAACACTAAGTTGGATGGGAGGTATTGGCCTATATTGCAAAATTACTATTTTGCAAAGCAAATGGAAATTGGACTTTGGGGGACTGGAAGCTAAAACATAAGAAGAACAATTGCCAGAATTGGGTATGTCTATTTTGGTGAAAAGAAGGACTAGAGGTGACATGATAACAATCTTCCAATATCTCAGGGGCTGCCCCAAAGAAGAGGGAGTCAAGCTATTCTCCAAAGCCTCTGAAGACAGGACAAGAAGCAATGGATGGAAACTAACCAAGGAGAGAAGCAACCTAGAACTAAGGAGAAATTTCTTGACAGTTAGAACAATTAACCAGTGGAACAACTTGCCTCCAGAAGCGGTGAATGCTCCAACACTGGAGTTTCAAGGAGCGATTGGACAACCATTTGTCTGAATTGGTAGAGGATCTCCTGCTTCAGCAGGGGGTTGGACCAGAAGACCTCCAAGGTCCCTTCCAACTCTATTATTCTGTTAAGGTGATAGACCATCATAGATGAAATGAGCAAAGTTCCACGGATTTTCAAATGCTTGATTGGTGCACACACACCTGAAATCTATAATTGCAACACACACACACACATAGTCAATATTCAAATCACAAGAGTTCCATTTTGCTGAACATTATCATTTTCTGATATTGCTAAAAGGATGTCTGGTCAAATGAAGATGTGCCCCTTATTAACTCGGTGACATTTTTGAAGATCAGACCTTGAATTGTCGTTGCAAAAAAATAAATAAATGTGTCATTTCTTAATCAGAGAGCACTTGTTAAAACCGGAAGCTAATAATTTGATTTGTGGAGGAGGCCACAAATTTTACAAGAATCTCTACGCTCAAGATGCATCCTTTAGGACTTGTGGGATGTTGGTTCAAGGTCAGCCAAACTCTCAGCCACCCCATTGATCAAAGAATGCTGCATTGACATCGTCCCTTCTCAACTTTGAGACTCTGATCCCTCTAGGTTGTTTCCATTCGTGTTACTATTAACATTTGTTTTTTGTTAAACAATAGCAAGGAGTGTCTGGGAAAAAAAATCAATCTTTAATAAGTCTCAGTCATGTTTTCAATTTCCTGTCATCTGCTTTAACGTACATGTGTTCTCTGTCATTCCTCATCACTTTCCAGATCCATCTTGTTATCAGCTTGGTGTAACTTAATGTACAGCTAACTCATTCTTAAAATCACACACTACCTGACCTTAAATCATACACTACCCCGGAGGCTTCTTCTAAAAGTCATTCTTTCGTAGCTGTGGAGGTGAGAGAGATAACGGAAAAGCAGCAAATGGTGGAAATCAAAATTTGGGGTCTTGGAAAAAAATTGCCAGAAGAGTCTATTTCATCGTAGTGATGATGAGATAAGAAGAAGAAGAAGAAGAAGAAGAAGAAGAAGAAGAAGAAGAAGAAGAAGAAGAAGAAGAAGAAGAAGAAGAAGAAGAAGAAGAAGAAGAAGAAGAAGAAGAAGAAGAAGAAGAAGAAGAAGAAGAAGAAGANGGAGAAGTTGTTGTTGTTGTTGCTGTTGTTGGAAGGGACCTTGGAGGTCATCTAGTCCAAACCCTATAGCATTTCAGAAAAATGGCTGTCCAGTCTCTTCTTAAAAACTTCCAGTGTTGGAGCATTCAACACTGTTTAATTGTTCTAACTGTCAGGAAGTTTCTCCTTAGTTCTAGGTTGCTTCTCTCCTTGATTAGCTTCCACCTGTTGCTTCTTGTCCTGCCTTCAGGCACCTTGGAAAATAGCTTGACTCCGTCTTCTTTGTGGCAGCCCCTGAGATATTGGAAGGCTGCTATCATGTCCCCCCTCGTCCTTCTCTTCATTAAACTAGACATACTCAATTCCAGCAACCGTTCCTTATATGTTTTAGCCTCTAGTTCCCTGATACTCTTTGTTGCTCTTCTCTGCACTCTTTAGAGTCTCAACATCTTTTTTACATCGTGGTGACCCAAATTGGATGCAGTATTCCAAGGCATTGTAAAGCGGTATTAACCCTTCACGTGATCTGGATTCTATCCCTCTGTTAAAGCAGCCTAGCACTATGTTGGCTTTTTTGGCAGCTGCAGCACATGGCTGGCTCCTATTTAAGTGATTGATGATGGCTGGTTGAGCTTGGAAAATCAAAGATGGTTACACCAACCGCTAACTCAGCAGGGCCTAGCAACAACATCACAGGATCCTACATCAGAAAGACAAGGGTCACAGTTCTGACGATAGTAAGGTTCACATTCTGGACAGAGAGGACCAATAGTTTTAAAGTGGGTCAAAGATCCTAAGAGCCGTGGTGGCACAGAGATTCAAAGGCAATACTGCAGGCTAACTCTGTCCACAGTTAGGAGTTTGATCCTGAGCAGCTCAAGTACAAAGGTGGTTTTTTTTTCAAAAGGCAACTGGACTTTCTTTGTTTTTTCCTTGAAAACGTTTCATTTCTCATCCAAGAAGCTTCTTTGGTTCTGACTGAATGGTGCAGGATGGAAGGATTTATATTCCTTTCAGTCATCTGGTCCTTGGTACTCCTTCTGAGAGGCATTGAGGCCACCTGGAGGTTTATCAGTGCCCTCAGGGTCACCTGAATAGTGCAAATAGGTGTGGAGCCTTCTTGGAACTGCTGAAAGGACTGTGTCGTGAACAGGAGATAGGTGGTGTTGTATCCCTCCCCCTCTGTTGAGAGAGGGCTGTTCAGTCTTATGTAAATGGTCTCTTTCAAACGCCTTCGAAGCTAAAACATATAAGGAACGGTTGCTGGAATTGGGTATGTCTAGTTTAATGAAGAGAAGGACGAGGGGGGACATGATAGCAGCCTTCCAGTATCTCAGGGGCTGCCACAAAGAAGAGGGAGTCAAGCTACTCTCCAAAGCACCTGAAGACAGGACAAGAAGCAACAGGTGGAAACTAACCAAGGAGAGAAACAACCTAGAACTAAGGAGAAACTTCCTGACAGTTAGAACAATTAACCAATGGAACAACCTGCCTCCAGAAGTGGTAAATGCTCCAACACTGGAAGTTTTAAAGAAGAGACTGGACAGCCATTTGTCCGAAACGGTATAGGATTACCTGCCTGAGCAGGGGTTGGACTTGATGACCTTCAAGGTCCCTTCCAACTTTATTATTATTATTATTATTATTATTATTATTATTATTATTATTATTATTATTATTATTATTATTATTATTATTATTATTATTATTATTATTATTATTATTATTATTATTAAATGGTCTCCTCAAGGAAGAAACAGGTTCAAGGAACAACAAAGCCCAGTTGCTTTTTGAAAAGGCACCTTTGGGGCAACCATGAACTGGAGGACTGAGAATCTCCATAGACTCTCTCTTGATATCTCCCTTTGCAACTGAACAGAAGTGTGACACTCCAGGGAAATTGCACACCTCTAGAGAAATGATTGAACCGACACACTGGATACCTTGTCACTTAACAATTGACTCGTATAAACGTAACATGCCAGATTCCACCTCTGAAAAATTCTCTAAAACATCTGTTCTCATTTGAAAGACAAACAGAGGCTGATATGATCTAGCTAAACAAACCATCTTCAATGCAATGGATCCCTATAAAAATTAAAATGTATCTATTCACGCATCCAGACTACAACTGTCAAAACCTACAAGGACAACTCTTCCATACATTCAAGCAATTTAGAAACAAATAACAAATTCTCATAAACCTGTGCCATTATTACAGACTACAAAATTCCTCCAACGGATCTTAAACATCCCCAGATATGTCATAGTCAAACAAGACAAAACAGGAGACATGCACAACATTCCATATAAGTGAAAACTACTATGTAGGACAAACGAATAGAAGCTTATCGGAAAATGTTCATAAGGTCCATCGGCAGTCAGAAGATAGATTGAAAATGCCTTAACTTTAGAATAGAATAGAGCTGGAAGGGACCTTGGAGGTCTTCTAGTCCAGCCCCCTGCTTGAGCAGGAGAACCTTTACCATTTCAGACAAGTGACTGTCTTGTCTCGTCTTAAAAATCTCCAGTGATGGAGCACCCATGATTTCTAGTGGGAAGCTGAGTTAGGAGACCAGTTTAACCATATTTTCATTGGGAGAACTCGGTCTAAGAATGCAAAACAATTGCTAGATGTTTGGCATGATGTACGACCAGGACAGGCAGACCCTGGGGTCAGAGTAAAGAGAGTAATCAGCTTAGAATCATCACGTTCCCACAAAGGGTCCAGGTCCTCTACCTCTTGAATTCCATTGACTTATATCTGGCATCAATGTAGTGCTGATGGTTAGTTGACCAGATTCTGCCATAAAGCAGATTAACTGAAGCTTAACTGTGTGGTCCTGATTCTTTCATGCCTGACACATTCTGCTGAATTAGTCATCAACAGACCCACTGAGATAAGCTCCATATATGAACCATAAGAAAGAAAGAAAGAAAGAAAGAAAGAAAGAAAGAAAGAAAGTGGGAGAGAGGGAAGGAGGGAAGGAGGGAGGGAGAGAGGGAGGACAGGAAAAAAAGAAGGGAGAGAGGGACGCAGGACAAGAAAGAAAGGAAGGAAGGAAGGAAGGAAGGAAGGAAGGAAGGAAGGAAGGAAGGAAGAAAGAGGGAGGGAAGGAGGAAGGGAGGGAGAGAGGGAGGACAGGAAAGAAAGAAGGGAGAGAGGGAGGGAGGACAAGAAAGAAAGAAAGAAAGAAAGAAAGAAAGAAAGAAAGAAAGAAAGAAGGAAGGAAGGAAGGAAGGAAGGAAAGAAAGAAAGAAAGATAGAAAGAAAGAAAGAAAGAAAGAAAGAAAGAAAGAAAGAAAGAAAGAAAGAAAGAAAGAAAGAAAGAAAGAAAGAAAGGAGCAAACAACCTTGAACAGGTCCTCTGTTATCACACACCAATTAACAAATCTAAGATTCTCTGAAGCAGAAGACAAAGGTAGTGACATATTCAACCTTCCTATATTCTATTTTAGAATCATAAGAGAAATAGAGATAGATTTAAGAGATTTTTTTAATATAAAGGCTCAGCTAACTAAAGGTGAATGTCAACATCCCGAATACAAATAAAAATCCAGGTTCATTCCGTCTCCGAAAATCTTACTGTTTATTGAATACACTGAATGGTTATGTCAAAGCAAAACTAACTTTTAAGGACACAAGATTTTTTTTTTTAAAGGTATATCAATGAACAAATGCATTGGAACACATTCCAATGAATATTTCCAATGAACAAAATAGCCCCCATCCTCCCAAAAAACCCACCCCAGAAGACAAGCTCAGAATCCAAAAAGATCTTGACAGACTTGAACAATGGGCCCTATCCAACAACATGAAATTTAATGTGGGAAAAAGCAAGGTGTTACACCTGGGCAGGAAAAACCAAAGGTACAAGTACAGATTAGTTGAAACCTGGTTCAAAAACAGTAACTGTGAGAGGAACATTGGAGTCCTAGTGGACGATCACTTAAACATGAGCCAGCCTTGTGTGGCAGCAGCCAAAAAAAAGCTAATACAATCCTTGATTCTATAAACAGAGGCATAGAATCAAAATCATGTGAAGTATTAGTACCGCTTTATAAAGCCTTAGTAAGGCCCACATCTGGAATACTGCATCCAGTTTTAGTCACCACATTACAAAAAAAAAGCATTTTGGAAAAAGTGAAAAGAAGAGCAACTAGGATGATTAAAGGCCTGGAGACTAAAAGATAGGAAGAATAATTGCAGGAAATGAGTTTGGTCAGTCTAGAGAAAATAAGGACTTGGGGGGGATATGATAGCAGTATTCTAGTATTTGAGGGGCTGCCACAAAGAAGAGGGGGTCAACTTATTTTCCAAAGCTCCCAAAGGCAGGACAAGAAGCAACGGATGGAAACTAATCAAGGAGAGAAGAAATCTAGAACTAAGGAGAAACTTTCTAACAGTGAAAACAATTAACCAGTGGAACAGCTTGCTTTCAGATGTTATGGGTGCTTCATCACCGGAGGCTTTTAAGAAGAGACTGGACAGCCACTTGTCTGAAATGGTGTAGGTTTTCCTGCTTGAGCAGGGGGTTGGACTAGAAGATCTCCAAGGTCCCTTCCAGCTCTGTTCAGATTTATTAACATTTAAAAAGGTCTAAAGGGGCATAAACTATCTCTATAAATAGATTCCTGGCTCAGCTTTTTGTTCCCACCAACTCTGATCCCGTCTCTGCTTCTTGTGGGGATTTATCTTGTGATTTTTCATGACATAAAATAAAATAATAATTGCTATGGTGTGTAAAAGGTTCTCTTTCTTGGGATAGAAACATCAAACTTACTAAAGCAGCCTCATACAAAGATAATTTATATAAAATGTTTTATAGATGGCATATGACACCAGTTAGATTAGCAAAAATGTTCAAAAATGTATTGAATAATTGTTGGATATGTAAACAAAAACCAGGTACCTACTATCATATCTGGTGGGTATGTCCTAGCGCTAAGAAGTTTTGGTTTAAGATTCACATATGGCTGGAAAAGATGACTAAAATACAGATAGAATT
>NW_015389615.1:244730-246072 GCF_001527695.2 Protobothrops mucrosquamatus
TATATAAAATGTTTTATAGATGGCATATGACACCAGTTAGATTAGCAAAAATGTTCAAAAATGTATTGAATAATTGTTGGATATGTAAACAAAAACCAGGTACCTACTATCATATCTGGTGGGTATGTCCTAGCGCTAAGAAGTTTTGGTTTAAGATTCACATATGGCTGGAAAAGATGACTAAAATACAGATAGAATTTAAGCCAGAACTGTTTTGGTTGGGAATACTAGGACTTAATTATGGAAAAGAGAATGAATATTTAATATTATATGTATTGACAGCTGCGAGAATAGCATTTGCCCAATTCTGGAAAAGTGAAAATTTACCATTTGACCAGATTATAATTACAAACATTTTAGAATGTGCAGAAATGGACAGATTAACCTTAGAGATTAAAGAGAAAGAAGACTCAGTTTATTTTAAAACATGGGGAAAATTTTTATCAATGGTTAGCAACACGATCTAGCGAGAAAGGATTGTGAAGTTTAATAAGATGGATGATATCTACTGACTAACTAATATTTTCATGATTACCGCTATTGTTATTGATTATAGCTATTTACCATTACATTAATTACTGTTATTTAATATTTGTATCCGGACGACAGTCTGCTTGCTAAAGCATGGAATTATTGTTGGGGGCAACCCCATTTTTGTACCTTGTTGTTGTTAATTGCGAAGTCGTGTCCGACCCATCGCGACCCCATGGACAATGTTCCTCCAGGTCTTCCTGTCCTCTACCATCTTCTGGAGTCCATTTAAGCTCACACCTACTGCTTCAGTGACTCCATCCAGCCACCTCATTCTCTGCCGTCCCCTTCTTCTCTTGCCCTCCATCTTTCCCAGCATTAGGCCCTTCTCCAGTGAGTCCTTCCTTCTCATTAGGTGGCCAAAGTACTTGAGTTTCAGCTTCAGGATCTGGCCTTCTAAAGAGCAGTCGGGGTTGATCTCCTCTAGGACTGACTGGTTTGATGGCCTTGCAGTCCAGGGGACTCGCAGGAGTCTTCTCCAGCACCAGAGTTCAAAGGCCTCCATTCTTTGGCGCTCAGCCTTTCTTATGGTCCAACTTTCACAGCCATAAATTGCAACTGGGAAAACCATGGCCTTGACTATGCGCACTTTTGTTGGCAGGGTGATGTCTCTGCTTTTTAGTATGCTGTCTAGATTTGCCATAGCTTTCCTCCCCAAGAGCAAGCGTCTTTTAATTTCTTGGCTGCAGTCCCCATCTGTGGTGATCTTGGAGCCCAGGAAAATAAAATCTGTCACTACCTCCATTTCTTCCCCATCTATTTTTGTACCTACCCTTACTCTAATCCCACTCCCAACCCTACCCAATACCCA
>NW_015389616.1:0-8983 GCF_001527695.2 Protobothrops mucrosquamatus
GGTCAAAGTTAACAGCGGCACTGGAAAAACTGACTTAATAATAATCTATATAAATAAAAATGTAAATGTTTGTTTGTTCAAAATCTTAAATCTCCAAAAGTTCTTTACCGATTGCTTTGAAATTTTGACACGACGTTGCATTCGAATATGCGCGTGTTTTTATATACCTACTATTATATAGATGTCACACCTGTGACACAAATGTGCGCTTTCTCTTTTCTTTCTTTTCCATTTAACCAGACTGAGCCACAGCAACGCGTGGCTGGGTACAGCTAGTAATAATAATAATAATAAAGTTGGAAGGGACCTTGGAGGTCATCAAGTCCAACCCCCTGCTCAGGCAGGAAACCCTATACCATTCCAGACAAATGGGTTGTTCAGTCTCTTCTTAAAAACTTCCGGTGTTGGAGCATTCATTGCTTCTGGAGGCAGGTTGTTCCACTGGTTAATTGTTCTAACTGTCAGGAAGTTTCTCCTTAGTTCTAGGTTGCTTCTCTCCTTCATGAGTTTCCATCCATTGCTTCTTGTCCTGCCTTCAGGGGCTTTGGAGAAGGAGCTTGACTTTCTCTTCTTTGGGGCAGCCCCTGAGATCCTTCTCCAAAGCCCCTGAAGGCAGGACAAGAAGCAATGGATGGAAACTCATGAAGGAGAGAAGCAACCTGGAACTAAGGAGAAACCTCCTGACAGTGAGAACAATTAACCAGTGGAACAGCTTGACACCAGAAGCTGTGAATGCTCCAACACTGGGAGTTTTTAAGAAGAGACTGGACAGCCATTTGTCTGAAATGGTGGTAGGGTTTCCTGCCTGAGCAGAGGGTTGGAGTAGATGACCTCTAAGGTCCCTTCCGACTTTATTATTATTATTATTAACAAGCTGCCTCCAGAAGCGGTGGATGCTCCAACACTGGAAGTTTTTAACAAGAGACTGGACAGCCATTTGTCTGAAATGGTATAGTCCAGGGGTCTTCAAACCTGACCCTTTTATGACTTGTGGACTTCAACTCGCAGAATTCCTCAGCCAGGCATGCGTGCCTGGCTGAGGAATTCTGGGAATTGAAGTCCACAAGTCATAAAAGGGTCAAGTTTGAAGACTCCTGGTATAGGGTTTCCTGCCTGAGCAGGGGGTTGGACTAGATGACCTCCAAGGTCCCTTCCAACTTTATTATTATCATTATCATTAATATCATTATAATTACCATCACCATTATTATTATTATTATTATTATTATTATTATTATTATTATTATTATTATTATTATTATTATTATTATTATTATTATTATTATTATTATTATTATTATTATTATTTAGAAGTGTCCTATACCATCTCAGATAAGTGACTGTTCAGCCTCTTCTTAAAAACCTCCAGTGTTGGAGTACCCACAATTTCTGGAGGCAAGTTGTTCCACTGGTTAATTGTCCTCCCTGTTAGGAAATTTCTGCTTCATTCCAGGTTGCTTCTCTCTTTTATCAGCTTCCAACCATTGTTTCTTGTCCTTTACCCTCTGGTGCTTTGGAGAATAGTTTGACCCCCTCTTCTTTGTGGCAGCCCCCCAAATACTGGAACACTGCTATCATGTCACCCCTATTTCTTCTTTCCTTTAGACTAGCCAGACCCAAGTCCCACAGCCATTCTTCGTATGTTTTAGCCTCCAGGCCTTTGATCATCTTAGTTGCTCTTCTCTGAACTTTTTCCAAAGTCTCAACATCTTTTTGGTGATATGGTGACCAAAATTGGCTGCAGTATTCCAGGTGTGGCCTTACTAGGGTTTTATAAAGCGGTACTTTGGGTGATCTTGATTCTATGCCTCTGTTTATACAACCCAGGATTGTATTAGCTTTTTTGGCTGCTGCCGCACACGGCTGGCTCAGGGTCAAGTGATCGTCCACTCGGAGTCCAAGGTCCCTCTCCCACTGGCTGTTTTTGCGCCAGATTTCGCCCAATCTGTATTTAAACCTTTGATCTTTCCTGCCTAAATGTAAAACTTTGCTTTTCTCCACACTGAAACTCATTTTGTTGGACAGGGCCCATGGTTCAAGTTTGTCAAGATCTTTTTGGATCCTGAGCTGGTCTTCTGGGGTTTGTGAACTTCAGAAATGTGGGCTCCACCCTGATTGTCGAGGTGGTACGATTCAGACACTCCCCGGTCAGACGGCTCCCCGGCACGGGAGCCGTCTGTGTAAGTAGCCGTGGGCTGGCAGATGGCTTCCTTCTGAACGATGCCAGGCTCCACGCCCTGCTTCTCTCGTTCCCAAATGGTCCCGATGCCCTGACCTCTGTGTGTGTGTGTGTGTGTGTGTGTGTGCTGTGAGCCCTGCCTGTTTACTCACGGCTTTTTTTTTTCTTCCTTGATAAGCTCTGAGTTGACTTAGCTGCATTTAATTTTCAGGTCAGTTAATTTCCTGCTCTTGGGTGGAAAAGAATCTCTTCATTGCACGGTAGAGCTAAGAAGAGACCACACCTATTTCTTTTTAAAGTGCTTTAGTCCCCCTGGATGTGGAGGATTTTATTTAACTTTTGGGATATTACATAGCTGCAGGACAGTAATCATAAACATAATTCTATAAAGTTGGAAGGGACCTTGGAGGTCATCTAGTCCAACCTCCTGCTCAGGCAGGAAACCCTATACCATTTTGGACAAATGGCTGTCCAGTTTCTTCTTAAAAACTTCCAGTGTTGGAGCATTCACCGCTTCTGGAGGCAGGTGGTTCCACTGGCTAATTGTTCTCACTGTCAGGAAGTTTCTCCTTAATTCCAGGTTGCTTCTCTCCTTGATTGGTTTCCATCCGTTGCTTCTTGTCCTGCCTTCAGGCGCTTTGGAGAATAGCTTGACTCCTTCTTCTTTGGGGCAGCCCCTGAGATACTGGAAGACTGCTATCATGCCCCCCCTGGTCCTTCTCTTCATTAAACTAGACATACCCAATTCCAGCAACCGTTCCTTGTTTTAGCCTCCAGTCCCCTGATCCTCTTTGTTGCTCTTCTCTGTACTCTTTCTACAGTCTCAACATCTTTTTTACATTGTGGTGACCAAAACTGGATGCCGTATTCCAAGTGTGGCCTTACCAAGGCCTTGTAAAGTGGTATTAATACTTCACCTGATCTTGATTCTATCCCTCTGTTAATGCAGCCCAGCACTGTGTTGGCTTTTTTGGCAGCTGCAGCACACGGCTGGCTCCTATCTAAGGGATTGTCCACTAGGACTCCGAGGTCCCTCTCACAGTTACTACTATTGAGCAAGGTACCCCCTATACTATACCTGTGCATTTGGTTTTTCTTGCCTAAATGTAGAACCTTACTTTTTTCACCCTTGAATTTCATTTTGTTAGATAGTGCCCAGTGTTCAAGTCTGTCCAGATCCTCCTGTATCCTAAGCCTGTCTTCTGGAGTGTTGGCTATTCCTGCCAGCTTGGTGTCGTCTGCAAATTTGATGAGTTCCCCATCTATCCCCTCCAATTTTACATTTAAATATTTAAAAAGCAACGTGGCTGGGTTAGTCAACAGATTATATTCAAATAGATAAAATGTGTATTTTGGATCTTAGATTCTGTTATGAATTGAGATAAAGGAAATCTTGGTTACCTAACGCCTGAAAATTATAAATATCAAAGGTTAAATTGGAATATTGACCAGAAACTTAAAACCTGGGAAAAATTAATAACAGGATATGGATTGTTTATGACGATTGAATGTAAAAAAATAATTAAGATACGTATAAGGTAAAATTTATTGATAAATGTAATAATAATGTTTTTTTCTGAGTTACTATAATAAGAACTGTATGAGCTTAAATACGAGGCAGTAAATGTTAAGGGGAAAAGAGGAAATATTTGATATTGTAACTTGAGATTTTTACTAAAGATTTTTGTTATCGAACGGTTGTATGTTGAGAACTACCTGTATGTAGAAGAGGACTCCGTCTCTTTCCATCCTACTTCAGTGTGTAAATATCCTTTGATTTATGAAATCTTTCCTATATGGCCCTTTAGAAGCAATTACAACTCAGCCAAGATAATAAGGTAAATGATTGATAACCCGGAATCCTCTTAGGATCCTGATAAAAGTCAAGTGTTTAAGCCAGGTTTGGCAATGTGTAAAGTGGGGGGAGGGGACATCAGTTTAAACCAGGGTTATCCAATCTTGGCAACTTTACGACCGGTGGACTTCAACTCCCAGAATTCTGGGAGCTGGCTGGGGAATTCTGGGAATTGAAGTCCGCCGGTCTTAAACGTTGCCAACGTTGGACACCCCTGGTTTAAACTGACGCCCCCTCCCTCCAATTTACACATCGTGCTTACTGATCCCGGTTTGTTAGCCGTGGCCTACGGATTATGCCAAGCGGGTCTAGTTCAGGGGTCTCCAACCTGCCTGGGTTGGTGGCCCGATGGGAGAGGGAGGGGCAGGCGCCTCACATGCGCACGCGCCAATGTGAATGTGGCCACATCTGCACGTACACGCGCAAACAGGCCGTGAGCATGCGCACCATGCAAACGGGGCTGCGAGCGTGTGCGTGAGGCTCTCAGCAATGCTGGCGCCTGTGTGAGGGTTGTGGTGCCGCCACCGCCAGGCTTGTGGCGGAAGTATCACCGGCGCAAGGATCACGCCGCGGCCCACCTACTGCTTTCCTCTTGTGGTGCTGCGGCCACTGCATAAGGTTCATGGCAATGCCGCTACCTGCGTGTGGCGTGCCGCTCGCGGTGTTCCCACCGCCCGTGCAAGGGTCGTGGCAATACCGCTGTCCGGGCAATACAGGTGGCGCTGCCGTCGCCCGCACAACACTCACGTCAATGGCGGCACAAGGTGGGGTGAGCACGCACACATGTGCACTGCCAAGCTACTCACGTGGTCAAGAGGCCACGGCCCGGTAGTGGGCTGCGGCTCATAGGTTGGAGACCTCTGGTCTAGTTTACCGATAACACTCTGCCACGAACACACCTTTCTTTGCAAGCCATAACAGCCGGGTGATTCACGAACCATGCTGATTAAGCTGGAAGCCAGTAGCCCAGGCGATGACTTTGTGTAATGTGTGGCCCTGGTTTTGAGGCGTTAAAAATTAAACCAACGGGATCAGTAAAAGAGGATATTTATGTAGCTCAGGGTTGAACTGTGGTGGGGTCCTTGGTGTTCTCTGAGCATGGTGGTTTTCTTGCAGACGTTTCATGACCTGATTAGGTAACATCATCAGTGCTAGAAGGAACTGAGGTTCGTGGAGGAGGAGGAGGAGGACGAGGACGAGGACGAGGACGAGGACTGAGGGGTCCTTGGTGCCCTCTGAGCTGGGTGGTTTCCTTGCAGACGTTTCATGATCCAACTAGGGAACATCATCAGTGCTAGAAGGGAGGAGGAGGAGGAGGAGGAGGAGGAGGAGGAGGAGGAGGAGGAAGGGACTGTGGAATCCTTGGTGCTTCTCTGAGCTGGGTGGGTTTTCTTGCAGACGTTTCATGACCCAACTAGGGAACATCATCAGTGCCAGAAGGGAGTGGGATTTATGGAGAGAGGAGAACTGTGGGGTCCTTGGTGCTCTCTGAGCTTGGTTGTTTTTCTGCAGACGTTTCATGACCCAACTAGGTAACATCATCAATGCTAGAAAGGAGTGAGCCTTGCTCTCTGTTTATACATCATAGCTTACCCTAGAATGAAGATGGGTTTGCTGCGGGGAGGGGGGAGGGGGGAGGAGGACTGTGGGGTCCTTGGTGCTCTCTGAGCTTGGTGGTTTTCCTGTAGACGTTTCATGACCCAACTAGCTAACAGTGCTGGGAGGAGGAGGAGGAGGAGGAGGAGGAGGAGGAGGAGGAGGACGACGACGACGACGACTGTGGGGTCCTTGGTGCTCTCTGAGCTTGGTGGTTTTCCTGCAGACGTTTCATGACCCAATCAGATAACATCATCAATGCTAGACAGGAGTTGAGCCTTGCTCTCTGTTTATACATCATAGCTTACCCTATCAGTGTTGCTGGGAGTGTGTTATTTTCTTCTTGGCAGTTCCTTGATTACGCTGTTTACCTTTGGATATTTTTGTCTGAATTGGCCTTTCCTTAATTTCCCGGATTGTTTATTGCTTGATCATTGTTCTTATAAACAAGTTCCTGAACGGTTTTTACGTGGGTTTGCATCCACTCTGCATCAGTTGCCCGCAGGAACTTCAGGTCCAAGATTGTGGCTGTGCACAGGGGCAGGATTTTCAATTTTGGGGCCACCACGGCGGACGGGTAGAAGCCACGAAGATCTCCTGGGATGGGGGGGGGTTTAGAAGACTAGGGCACCGGGAGAAGAAACGGGAAACCTTGATGCGGTCGGAATTGTTATCTGCTGTTTTTCCTTTTCACGACTCTCTCCGGTTCCAATGAGACGCACCCTGAGTAATCGGCTTGCATAACGTGAACACAGGTAAATACTATTTTGGTTGCGAGAATGAGTCATTTGTCATCTCTGCATCCCTTAACCTGGTTTTAGAGAAGAGCATGTTGCTGGTCCAGACCCCTAATGCTAGCTAGACCAGGATCGGTTTCAGCTTTGGCTGGCTAGGTGAAAACATATCCCTGGAATAGGGGTGTCCAGCCTTGGCAACTTCAAGACTTGTGGACTTCAACTCCCAGAATTCCCCAGCCAGCCATGCTGGCTGGGGAATTCTGGGAGTAAGAAGTCCACATGTCTTGAAACTGTCATGGTTGGACACTCCTGCTGGCTAGGGAATTCTGGGAGTTGAAGTCCACAAGTGTTGGAGTTGCCAAGGTTGGATACCCCTGCTGGGTGAGGAATTCTGGGAGTTGAAGTCCACAAGTCTTGAAACTGTCAAGGTTGGACACCCCTGCTGACCAGGGAATTCTGGGAGTTGAAGTCCACAAATCTTGAAACTGTCAAGGTTGGACACTCCTGCTGGCTGGGGAATTCTGGGAGTTGAAGTCCACAAGTGTTGGAGTTGCCAAGGTTGGATACCCCTGCTGGGTGAGGAATTCTGGGAGTTGAAGTCCACAAGTCTTGAAACTGTTACGGTTGACCAGAGAATTCTGGGAGTTGAAGTCCACAAGTCCTGAAGTTGCCAAGGTTGGACACCCCTGCTTGGTGAGGATTTCTGGAAGTTGAAGTCGACAAGTCTTGAAACTGTCAAGGTTGGACACCCCTGTTGACCGGGGAATTCTGGGAGTTGAAGTCCACAAATCTTGAAGTTGCCAAGGTTGGACACCCCTGCTGACCGGGGAATTCTGGGAGTTGAAGTCCACAAATCTTGAAGTTACCAAGGTTGGACACCCCTGCTGGGTGAGGATTTCTGGGAGTTGAAGTCCACAAGTCTTGAAGTTGCCAAGGTTGGACACCCCTGCTGACCGGGGAATTCTGGGAGTTGAAGTTCACAAATCTTGGAAGTTGCCAAGGTTGGACACCCCTGCTCTATCTAGGAGGACCTGAGTGGATCAGCACCATTCTCCTTGTGGTCCTTACCCTCTCAGACTTCCAAGTGGCTACAACCTCTGGTTCTGGAACCATACAGCCCCCATTCATGGTCACTATTGACCGCCCCCCCCCAATTTTCTCCTCTGTAGATTTGGTCTCTCTCCTTTCAAAACCATCTCCACGACTGACATCACCACCTGGAGAAGCCAAATGTTAGATTTCCTAGCTGAGCTGTATGCCCCACGAAGGAATCTCCCCTTCACACCTGCCCTGAATGAACACGGCTTCGTGGGGCGAGACGAACTGCCTGGATGAACTCACTGGGTTTTGAATATTATAATATTTGAATATAACGAGGGTGAGAAAGTCCACCCGGTTTTTCATTTTCACCGCATATCAATTTTGCACAGACCTCTGNAGAATTAGAATTAGAAGAAGAAAAAATAATAATTTCCCTGGCTTTCTATTGTAAGAAGTAATCTGGCAGATCGAAGTGTTCCCTTCCTCCCGTCTTCTGTCAAGCGATTTCTGTAGGTGTGAAGCTGACTTGTGATGCTTATATGAGATGGGGGGGCGGGGGGGGCAGTTGCAACTGTCATTTGGCGATGTGGGGAGACAGTCGCTCCGTTTGCAAGCGCCGCGTCGGTTCTGACGCCCCTCGGTTGCTGTTGACGTTATGCATGTATGAATCGGTCCCGAACCTCGCCAGAGTCCTGTAAAAGAAAAGCCCAGATTTTGTGCGCTTTTACTCTGAGCGAACACGGCTACGTCCTCGTTTTACGTGGCTTATTTGGGTACTGCCGGGAGTAAGCCCCCTTCCCCCCTCGTCCTTCAAGCATGAAGAATGGGGTTGAGCCCCTTCACCAGTTTGGGGGGGGGGAGCGTCCTTGGAAGAACTGGTTGCACTTAAGATGACAGCCTTGCTCAAGGCTGCCCCTGCGTCGTGTGGTCCCCCCCAAATGTGCCGGTGGCTGAATGTTTCAGCTCTCTTAAATGGGCTGTCCAAATTGTAGGAGGTTTCACTGGCGCGTGCAGAGGTTACAGCATTTGTCTCGATGTTTCCTTTGCTGCCTGTAGAAGCAGGTGGAGCAGACAGGACCCTTGGTGTCTGGCCATTTGAGTGGAGGAGGGCATGGCCCGGAGGCATGGAGCCATTGGTCAGCTGCCCTTTTGCTATCTGGGCTCCTTCCTTCCTTCCTTCCTTCCTTCCTTCCTTCCTTCCTTCCTTCCTTCCTTCCTTCCTTCCTTTTCTTCCTCCCTCCCTCCCCTTCCCTTCTCTTCAGTTTTCTCCCTTCCTTCCTTCCTTCCTTCCTTTTCTTCCTTCCTCCCTTCCTCCCTTCCTTCCTTCCTTCCTTCCTACCTTTTCTTCCTCCCTCCCTCCCCTTCCCTTCAGTTTTCTTTCTTCCTTCCTTCCTTCCTTCCTTCCTTCCTTCCTCCCTTCTTTCCTTCCTTCTTTTCTTCCTCCCTCCCTCCTTCCCCTTCCCTTCCTTTCAGTTTTCTCTTTCCTTCCTTCCTTCCTTCCTTCCTTCCTACCTTTTCTTCCTCCCTCTCCCTCCCCTTCCCTTCAGTTTTCTCCCTTCGTTCCTTCCTTCCTCC
>NW_015389616.1:13029-23837 GCF_001527695.2 Protobothrops mucrosquamatus
CCCAGCTGGCTTTCATTATAAGGCGGGCCTAGAACTCACCATCTCCCACTGATTGGCCCAAATTCCCCCAGCTGGCTTTCATTCTAAGGCGGGCCTAGAACTCACCATCTCCCACTGATTGGCCCAAAGTCTCCCAGCTGGCTTTCATTATAAGGCGGGACTAGAACTCACCATCTCCCAGTGATTGGCCCAAAGTCTCCCAGCCGGCTTTCATTATAAGGCGGGACTAGAACTCACCATCTCCCACTGATTGGCCCAAATTCCCCCAGCTGGCTTTCATTCTAAGGCGGGACTAGAACTCACCGTCTCCCAGTGATTGGCCCAAAATCCCCCAGCTGGCTTTCGTGCTTAAGGCAGGACTAGAACTCACCATCTCCTGATGATTGGCCCAAAGTCACCCAGCCAGCTTCTCTGCCTAAGGCGGGACTAGAACTCACCATCTCCCAGTGATTGGCCCAAAGTCACCCAGCCGGTTTTCATGGCTAAGTTGGGATTAGAACTCACCGCCTCATGGTGATTGGCCCAAAGTCACCCAGTCGGCTTTCATTCTAAGGCAGGACTAGAACTCACCATTTCCTCCTTTCTGGCCTGGTGCCTTCACCTCTAATCCAAACTGCCTCTTGCTACTTAAAATAAAATTACAGTATTTTTCTTGACCCCCACTTCCGGATGCCTTTTCTCTTATTTTTCGAAAATAAAAGTACACGCTACTCCCTCGCTCTTTCCGGTTACATGCATGTCCTCTAAAGTAGATATTTGTAGGAATGAGGTATGTTTATGGGACGGAGCCAACTTTTCTTCTCACAAACACGGCAAAATCTAAAGCCTTTACACCTCCGAGGAGATCAGAGTACAATACTGACTTTCCCCAACCTTATCTTTCCTAAATGAGTCACCCTCCTGGAGTAATTCTTCTCTCTCCTTCCTTCTACACTGAGTATTTATTAACCTCCTTTGCGGTGGCGGGGTGTCCAATCTGGGCAACTTTAAGACCTGTGGACTCCAATTCCCGGCATCGGCTGGCTGGGGAATTCTGGGAGTTGAAGTCCAAAGGTCTTAAATGTTGCCCAGATTGGACACCCCTGTTTTAAATTCTAATAATTTGTTCTTCCAGGAACATTGAACATCTTGTTGTGATGTTCTGTGCAGCAAATACATTTAATAAATAAACAAATACATCTTCCGTGGTCGTGCTGAACTGCTGAAGCCGTTAAGAAGAAAAGGACAACTGGAAGAGGTATTTATTGATATATTAAATTTGTTTGCTGCCCATCTCACCCTAGGACAGGGGTAGGCAACCTTGGCTCTTTTATGACTTGGGGACTTCAACTCCCAGAATTCCTGAGCCAGCATGGGGGAAACTTTGGCCCCTTCATGACTGGTGGACTTCAACTCCCAGAATTCCTAAGCCAGCCTGAGGGAAACTTTGGCCCCTTCATGACTGGTGGACTTCAACTCCCAGAATTCCTGAGCCAGCCTGAGGGAAACTTTGGCCCCTTCATGACTGGTGAACTTCAACTCCCAGAATTCCTGAGCCAGCCTGAGGGAAACTTTGGCCCCTTCATGACTGGTGGACTTCAACTCCCAGAATTCCTAAGCCAGCCTGAGGGAAACTTTGGCCCCTTCATGACTCGTGGACTTCAACTCCCAGAATTCCTGAGCCAGCATGGTTCAGTTTGGAAACCTCTCCCTTTCCCCTCAGCATGGCTGGCTCAGGAATTCTGGGAGTTGAAGTCCATGAGTCATAAAAGAGCCAAGGTTGCCTACCCCTGCCCTAGGATGAGGTCCCATGTGGAGGAGCCTCTGGTTTGAAAAGCAGAGGGTCACCCATTAACCTTCCTTCCCCTTTTCAAATTAGAAAGCTTGAGCCTTGCAATTACCTTTCTACCTGGCAGGTGTTCCTTTACCTGAGAAGGGACGCCCCGACGCCCCAAGTGTCTAGCCTTGACCTGAATGGCAAAAAAAAAAAAGAGATTTTCTCTCCCCTCCTCCCCCCCAAAAAACCCAATTTTAACAGGTCCCTTCTGTTTGCTGCCTTGTAATCTGTAGTTTGCTGGGTGATAATGAGAGAAAGCAAAACAACAACAGAAAAGGCTCTTTGCAGCTGGATGTGTGTGTGTGTGTGTGTGTGTGTTTGTGTGATGTCCGTCCATTGCTTGTTTTTACAGCAAGAAGGTCACTTCAAGAAACCCAGATGGTATTTTGGCCATTTTGTCTTGGGAGTTGTGTTGGCAGCAGGGGTAAAAAAAATGGGAGAAAGAAAATTGACGCTTGTTTCTTTCAGTTGGCTGAAAGAAGAAAAAGCAAAATTTGTTTTGACTCAGGCCTTTCCTCCCTGTGTGTGTTAACAAGTGGTTGCATTCAGACCCGTGAAGATAAGGAGGAAGGAATCCTTGAATTTAATGAGCCTAATCAATTTGGGCCAATTTGTTTTGTTTTTCCTTCCCGGGGATAGAGAGGTACGATAAGACTATAATCTTTTTGGCTTGTTTCACTTAGAGCAGGGCTAGACAACCTTGGCCCTTTTATGACTGGTGGACTTCAACTCCCAGAATTCCTGAGCCAGCCATGCTGAGGGGAAAGGGAGAGGTTTCCAAGCTGAGCCATAACGGCTCAGGAATTCTGGGAGTTGAAGTCCACCAGTCATAAGGGGGCCATAGTTCCCCCATGCTGGCTCAGGAATTCTGGGAGTTGAAGTCCACCAGTCATGAGGGGGCCGTACTTCCCCCATGCTGGCTCAGGAATTCTGGGAGTTGAAGTCCAGGAGTCATTAAGGGGCCATAGTTCCCCCATGCTGGCTCAGGAATTCTGGGAGTTGAAGTCCATCAATCATTAAGGGGGCCATAGTTCCTTCATGCTGGCTCAGGAATTCTGGGAGTTGAAGTCCACCGGTCATGAAGGGGCCATAGTTCCCCCATGCTGGCTCAGGAATTCTGGGAGTTGAAGTCCACCAGTCATGAAGGGGCCAAAGTTCACCCATGCTGGCTCAGGAATTCTGGGAGTTGAAGTCCACGAGTCATAAAAGAGCCAAGGTTCTTAGACTTAGAACTTAGAGGCTTTGCTATGGTGTTAAACCGAAACTAATAATGTCAAGGCCTGGAAGTGGTCCACAGTCCCTTTAATGGGCTCAGCCTGTCCAGCAAAATCCAGCAGGACGGGACTTTCTAAGTAAAATTCAAAATGGAGACAGAAAATGTTAACTTTCCTTTCTTCAGCTTTTTTTTCTCTCTCTCTCTTTCCAGATAGCTAGTTCAGGGTTTCTGAACCTGGGCCGCTTCCAGAGGCGTGGACTTTAACTCCCAGAATTCCCCATCCAGTTGGAAGTCCACACCTCTTATTAAAGCAGCCCAGGTTGAGAAGCACCGGCCTAGATGGAATGCCTGATTTTTACAAACTTTCCTGTCGTGGTCATTAAGCGAACGACACGGTCATTAAGCAAACCAAGGGTTTTGCCTGAGAACCGGAAATAAATGCCAGGTTTTGGTAAAACCGTCGTAAAAAATGTAGTCGTGCAACTGCAGGACACCACAAATGACTGTAAACGCATCCGGGTTGCCGAGCAGCTTAAGTTTGGTCGCCTGACTGTGCCCCCCTTTCCCCCCAACTGTCATAACTTTGAATCTGAGTCATAATGAGCCACAAGGCAGGTCCGTCGTAACTTTGAACAGTCGCGAAGCATCCATTCGTAGGTTGAGCTGTACCTGGCTTAGTTTTGTGCGAACGACTTTTAATTGGGTCTGCCCACCAGCACACATGGAACATGGACAGGGGCTAATAATAGTGGTATCCCCTAACACTGGAAGACTGTTGGGTCTTCCAACGGGGTTGGACTAGATGACCTCCAAGGTCCCTTCCAACTTTATTATTATTATTATTATTATTATTATTATTATTATTATTATTACTACTACTACTACTACTACTACTACTACTACTACTACTACTACTACTACTACTACTACTATGGATCATCGCACAGTCAGCCAGATGTTCAGACTGGATTTGGCATTTTTGTCTACCTATCGAGTTCTCCCCAAGGACCTGGGATAGGCAGATGTGGATGTTTGATGGTATTACAGATCTCGTCGCAAGATGGAAGCAGTTCCTAGGAAGGCCGCCTTTTGCCATTGACTAATGGAGAATTTGTCAATGCCGATGATGGTGTTCAAGTGGTGCTCCAGTTGTTTTGGGATTGCACCCAAGGCGCCTATTACTATTGGTACCACCCTTGCTTGCCTTTGCCACAGTCTTTCTATTTCTATTTGTAGGTCTCTGTATTTTGTTATCTTCTCCAGTTCTTTCTCGTTTATTCTGCCGTCTCCAGGCACTGCCACGTCCACTATCCAGACTTTTTTGTCTTTCTTATCGACAATTGTTAAGTCCGGGGTGTTATGTTGCAGGTGCTTGTCTGTTTGAATTCTGAAGTCCCAGAGCAGTTTAATTTTATCATTTTCTTTCTCTATTTTATGATCCCACCAGTTCTTGCTTACAGGCAAATGATATTTCTTGCAGATCTTCCAATGCACCATTGTTGCTACTTTGTCATGCCGCTGCTTGTATTATTATTATTATTATTATTATTATTATTATTATTATTATTATTATTATTATTATTATTATTATTATTATTATTATTATTATTATTATTATTATTATTATTATTATTATTATTATTATTATTATTATTATTATTATTATTATTATTATTATTATTATACAGAGCCAGGTTGGTTTAGCGATTAAGGCACCAGGCTAGAAAGTGGGAGACGGTGAGTTCCAGTCCCACCTTAACCTTGAAAGCCAGCTAGATCACCAGGAGACGGTGAGTTCTAGTACTGCTTTAGACACAAAAGCCAGCTGGGTGACTTTGGGCCAGTCACCAGGAAACTGTGAGTTCTAGTTCCACCTTAGCCATGAAAGGCAGCTGGGTGACTTTGGCTCAATAACCAGGCGACCGGGGGTTCCAGTGCTGCCTTAGGCGCAAAAGCTGGCTAGGTGAATTTCGGCCAATCAGTCACCAGGAGACGGCGAGTTCGAGTCCCCCTTTAGCCATGAAAGCTGGCTGGATGACCTTAGGGCCAATGACCAGGAGACTGTGAGTTCTAGTCAACAGCTGTCAAGTTGACTTTGGGACAGCCACTAGGAGGCTGTGAGTTCTAGTCCCGCCTTAGCCATGGAAGCAAAGTGGGTGAACCGTCTGCAAGAAAGCCACCCAGCTCAAGAGAGCACCAAAGATTCCCACACCTCTTCTCCGAGCCTTCAGGGATTTGCCAAAGACCCCTCTCCTCCACCTTTTCATTTCTGTTTGCTTTCATTTTCACTGGATTTTAATTGCAGCGTTTCCATCTTGCCTCACTCTCAGCATTGCTTTTGAGGATCATAGAAACGTAGAAAGTCAGAGCCTGCAATAAGAAAGAAATAAGCTAGGAAGTCCGACTGTCTTTCTCCGTTCCTCTGAGCTTTTCTCTTCGACTAACTCCGGGAAAAAGCACCTGTCTGGTCGCAAAAGTCACCAGGGCGGCCCCGTTGCTCTTTCCAGAAGTCCCTTTCCAAGAGAATTGCATTTTGGCCACTGTGTAGGATATCACCTTGGTACGTTTCCCTGATTCAAGCGGGCAGAGCGAGTGTCCCCGTGGCGGTTTTCACGCCGTAGGACTCCCGCACGAAGGCACCGTCGCTTTCTCGCTTCTCCATCCTTGGTTTCAATTTAAACTGACATCCTTTCTAAGGTTTCTGCGTTTTGCTCCAGTGAATCTGGCATTTGCTGCGCCCGTTGAAGTCCTTAAGTGGCAGGGCTTCGGGCAAAGATGCCGAGTCACTCATCTGTTCACAGAGGCCCAGTTTGGTGCCTGCAGAAGGGGGGGAAAAAAAGTTAACTGTAGAAAAACTTCCAATAGGAAGAAGCGAAGGGAAGGTTGGTGATGCTGCCGAGGAAGGAAGTGTGGGTCGTCATCACAAAAATCCATATTCAAGGTCCCCGTTGTTGCATCTGCCTTCATCCATGGCTCTCTAATTATCTGGCCAACCTTGGTCATTTTTAAGACTTGTAGACTTCAACTTCCAGAATTCCCCAGCCAGCATAGCTTTTAAGGCTTTAGGACTTCCACTCCCAGAATTCCCCAGTCAGCGTAGCTTTTAAGGCTTTAGGACTTCCACTCCCAGAATTCCCCAGTCAGCGTAGCTTTTAAGGCTTTAGGACTTCCACTCCCAGAATTCCCCAGTCAGCGTAGCTTTTAAGGCTTGTGGACTTCGACTCCCAGAATTCCCCAGTCAGCGTAGCTTTTAAGGCTTGAGGACTTCGACTCCCAGAATTCCCTAGCCAGCGTAGCTTGTAAGAGTTGTGGACTTCGACTCCCAGAATTCCCCAGCCAGTGTAGCTTTTACGACTTGAGGACTTCCAGAATTCCCCAGCCAGTGTAGCTTTTACGACAGGATTTCAACTCCCAGAATTCCCCAGCCAGCATAGCTTTTAAGGCTTTAGGACTTCCACTCCCAGAATTCCCCAGTCAGCGTAGCTTTTAAGGCTTGTGGACTTCAACTCCCAGAATTCCCCAGCCAGTGTAGCTTTTACGACAGGATTTCAACTCCCAGAATTCCCCAGCCAGCGTAGCTTTTAAGACTTGAGGACTTCAACTCCCAGAATTCCCCAGCCAGCGTAGCTTTTAAGGCTTGTGGACTTCGACTCCCAGAATTCCCCAGCCAGCGTAGCTTTTAAGGCTTTAGGCCTTCAACTCCCAGAATTCCCTAGCCAGCGTAGCTTGTAAGAGTTGTGGACTTCGACTCTCAGAATTCCCCAGCCAGTGTAGCTTTTAAGGCTTTAGGCCTTCAACCTCCCAGAATTCCCCAGTCAGCGTAGCTTTTAAGGCTTGTGGACTTCGACTCCCAGAATTCCCCAGCCAGCGTAGCTTTTAAGGCTTGTGGACTTCGACTCCCAGAATTAGCTGGCTGGGGGATTCTGGGACTTGAAGTCCACAGCTCTCAAAGTTGCCAAGGTTGGACACCCCTGATCTAAAGTGAAGGTGAGAAATTTAACACAATTCTGTGGACCTGTCCCAGAATGTCCACAGGCCTTAAAAGTTGTCAGGTTTGCACAGCCCTGATTTTAAAGAGAAGGTGAGAAGTTTTATCACACGCTTAAGACGGTTGCACCAGTCACGTGATTGCAATTCGGCTGCTTGGCAGCTGACTCATACTTACGACGGTTGCAGTGTCCCGGGGTCACGTGATCGGTCCCCCTTTTGCGACTTTCTGACCAGCAAAATCGATTGGCGAAGCCCGATTCACTTAACAGCCCTGTGACTCACTTAACAACTGCAGTGGTTCACTTAACAACGGTGGCAAGAAAGGTCGTAAAGTGGGGCAAAACTCAACAAGTGTTTCATTTAGCGACAGAAATTTGAGGCTCCCAATTGGCGGTTGCGAGCCGAGGATCACCTGCATTGGAAACATAGATCTTTTTGACGTTTATATTTATCGGGTTCTACTAATCTAGTTGAAATGTCAATTCATGCTGCTAGTCCATGTATAATAGGCCATAAATAAACAAACAAACAAGTAAGTAAATAAAAATAACCCTTGCTAAATAAATGGCTGTTGTAAGTCCAGTAGGTCCGAAGGACAAAATGATGTTGGCCGTTAGAAAATGAGGATTTAAGGTGGAACGCTGGTCCTAAAAGCTGTGTTTCTGTTTAAAAGAACGAGGAAGTCATGGTTTTTGCAGCAAAGATGAGTCAAATCCTTACGTCAGCCCCTCTCTCTCTCTCCCGCTCTGTCAATTCACCTTCCTCTCTTTCCTTCATCTGTACCACTTTCCATGCCAGCAACTCTCAGAGGAGTTTGCAGTAAAGGCATTAAAGGCCAAAAAAGAGGAAAATGTGGAATTAAAGCAATAGGAAAGGAGGAGGAGAAATGTGATGTCACACCCTGAAAGCTTAGGTGAAGGGCAGGTAGAATAGGATAGGATAGGATAGGATAGGATAGAATAGAATAGAATAGAATAGAATAGAATATAGAGTGAATAGAATAGAATAGAATAGAATAGAATAGAATAGAATAGAATAGAATAGAATATAGAGTAAGAATAGAATAGAATGTAGAGTAAGAATAGAATAGAATAGAATACAGAGTAAATTAGAATAGAATACAGAGTAAATTAGAATAGAATAGAATAGAATGTAGAGTAAGAATAGAATAGAATATAAATAGAAGAATAAAATAGAATAGAATATAAAGTAAGAATAGAATAGAATGTAGAGTAAGAATAGAATAGAATAGAATAGAATATAGAGTAAATTAGAATAGAATAGAATTGAATTGAATTACAGGATAGAATTACAGGATAGAATGCAATACACTACAATAGAGAATACAGTAGAATACAGAATTAGAATAGAATTAGAATAGAATAGAATTAGAATAGAATAATGAATAGAAGAGAAGAGAATTGAATTGAATTGTATTCAATTACAGGATAGAATACAATAGAAAATGAGGATTTTGGTTGGAATGCTGGATTTAAAAGCTGTGTTTCTGTTTCAAAGAACGAGGAAGTCATTGGTTGTCATACATATTTAATTTGCATTATATTGTAATTGTTTTTAATTGTTCTATGATTGTCTACTTCCCAAAGTCTATTGCTTAAGATGGGCAGCTTTAGAAACTGAATAAATCAACATAAAGACATAAATTCAAGGTGCCGACTGTGGACTATAAAGGTCTTCATGCCACGTGGCCCAGCTTTTTGAAGGCTACTGGTCTCCCATAATGCACAATCATTCCTGTGTGTTCCACCAGGGTTTGGCCTGCTTTGGACCGTCACTTAAGCCAGGGGTCTTCAGACTTGGCCCTTTTATGAGGCTGGCTGAGGAATTCTGGGAGTTGAAGTCCACAAGTCATAAAAGGGCTAAGTTTCAAGACCCCTGAGTTAAGCTATATCTTTAACAGCTTGAGTTTTCTCATAGGCTGGGCCTTGGTTTGGGCAAGATCACTGTTGTTCAGTCTTAGCAACTTGAAGATTGGTGGATCAACTCCCAGAATCCCCCAGCCAGCCTGCTTTAAGAGGGGCGGGCTTCCACTCCCAGAATTCCCCAGCCAGCCTGCTTTAAGAGGGTTCTGGGTCGACCCATCATCAAGTCCTCAAGGTTGAGGAAGCTAGACAGACAGGCTCCGCGTTGGTGAGCAATTTAAATGTTTTGGCTTTTTTTTGCTGAAGTCATGTTGTGTTTAAGACCGCTTTATTTTGTAAACCTGCCCACAGTCGTCCTCTGCCATGGGGTGACTTGCAAATTTGACAAATAAGTAAGTTCTGTTTATATGGATCCCAACCCTCCTGAAGTGACTATAAAGAGCTATGTATAAAAATGAGGATTTTATTTATTTATTTATTAAAAAAAGAACAACAAATCTCTAAAATCTTTTCCTTAGAGCCACAGAGAAAATCCCCAGCTGATCAGGTTTCTGGATTTCGGTCTCGCTTCCTCCCTTTCCAAGGATTTTCCCAGTGTTTGTGACCCTGAAGGGAATAACGAGATATACTGAACGTCCCAACCTATGCTAATGCAAGGCCTGATTGCTATATGGAATTTAGTTTGATTAAGAGAGATTGAATAATAATGATATACATGTCATGGAAGGAAATAATGATAATGATAATGATAATGATAATGATAATAATAATAATAATAATAATAATAATAATAATAATAATAATAATAATAATAATAATAATAATAATAATAATAATAATAATAATAATAAAGTTGGAAGGGACCTTAGTGGTCATCTAGTCCAACCCACTGCTCAGGAGGAAACCCTATACCAATGATGGCGAACTTTTTAGAGACCGATAAAGTTGGAAGGGACCTTAGTGGTCATCTAGTACAACCCACTGCTCAGGAGGAAACCCTAGACCAGTGATGGCGAACTTTTTAGAGACCGAGTGCCCAAACTGCAACCCAAAATCCACTTATGCATCCTGGGGTGCCGGGTGGGTGTGGCCCATTGGGTGGGTGTGGCCCATTGGGTGGGCGTGGCTGCGGTGGTAACGGCAGACTGGGTGGGACTAAAAAGTTCAATCAATCAATCCCAACTTTGCAAGATCTTTTTTTTTCCCGTGAGAAGTTGAAATTGACTGATTGATTGAACCTTTTTTTTTTTTGTACACGGCGGCGGAAGCCTAAAGCGAAAAGGTTTTATAAAACCCAGCTGAAGGCCTAGGACTGGGGCGATGGCGCACGTGCCCACAGAGAGGGCTCTGAGTGCCGCCTCTGGCACCCGTGCCATGGGTTCGACACCACTGATCTAGAAGGTCCTCAGTTTTCAAATCTATCTATTCAGTCTAGAGCTGTATGGACAAGTAGAATAAAAGCTTTTTTTTGTGCCAGTGTCCAAGTCATGACTCCTTCTCTGTTGTCACAATGCTTGACGTACATCCTTGAATTCTTGCTGGCCTTCCTTTTCTGCGATCCTAGGGGCTCCTGCACAAGAGTTGTGTCGTTGTGCGTCTCTTTTGTCATTAGGTGGCAGGCTTTATTTTGGATGCTTTCAAAAAAGGATCCCACCCCTTGTCCTAGTTAGACAGCGAGAAGCCCCTGGCTGCTTGACTCTAAAAGGTACACGGCCATAAGCTTCGTCAAGAAATTATCCTAAAAATCAATAAAGGAGAATGTGAGGGGGTTGAAATGTGGGGTCCTTGGTGGTCTCTGAGATAGGTTGTTTTCTTGCAGACGTTTCATAACCCAAACTAGGTAACATCATCAGTGTTAGAAGAGAGAGGGGTTTGTGGAGAGGAGGAGGAGGAGGAGGAGGAG
>NW_015389616.1:24044-29044 GCF_001527695.2 Protobothrops mucrosquamatus
GTGTTACCTAGCTTGGGTCATGAAACGTCTGCAAGAAAACCACTCAGCTAAGAGAGTACCAAGGATCCCTCAGTCCTCCCCCCTCCTCCTCCTCCCCCTCCTCCTCCTCCTCCCCTTCCTCTTCCTCCTCTTCTCCATCTTCTCTTCTTCCTCTTCCTCCTCCCCCTCTCCCCCCCATCCAGCAAACCCATCTTCCTTCCGGCACTGATGATGTTACCTAGTTTGGGTCATGAAACGTCTGCAAGAAAACTGCCCAGCTCAGAGAGCACCACTACAGTTCAACCGTGTGCTGCAAATGTTTTCTTCTATCGTGATTAAAATATATTAACAGAGTAACAGGGTTAGAAGGGACCCACTCTATCCTCTCTTTCCCCTCCATCATCTCTTTGCAGGCTAAACACACGCAGGTCCTTTAAATCGGGAGCCTTCAACCCTGGCAACTTGAAGCCCCGTGGACTTCAACTCCCAGAATGCCACAGCCATCTTAAGGTTGCAGAGGTTGAAAAACGCTGATGTATGCGTAGCATATCCACCTCTTGATGGTTGTGGTTCAGGGGTCTTCCAACTTGGCCCTTTGATGACTTGTGGACTTCAACTCCCAGAATTCCTCAGCCAGGATGCTTTAAGACAGGGGTCTTCCAACTTGGCCCTTTGATGACTTGTGGACTTCAACTCCCAGAATTCCTCAGCCAGGCACGCTGAATTCTGGGAGTTGAAGTCCACAAGTCATAAAAGGGCCAAGCTGGAAGGCCCCTGGTCTGGTTGAACACCAGAAGCATATCTGAGCTACAGGGGCGGGGAACCACGAGGAACATATCTAAGGAGGCATCAGGGATGGTCTTCTTCTCCACCTCTATAGCAAGTTCAGACCACAACAGACTAACTACTCTGTTGGGAAGGTCCGCCTGAAAAGGAGATGGGACACTTCCCGCTGGATCCTCAAGAATCTCTGGAATTTCCTGGAAAAGAAGATCAAAGAAGAAAAGCGTCTTGATTTCAGTAACTGGCTTTTCCAGAGGAGCTGGCCCCAATCCGTTGCCGAAACCTCTAGCAGCCTTGAAGAAGTGCCAAGGACATTATGTCAGGAAGGTGGTTTTTATTCTCTAGCCTGCAGTCAGGAGATGAATTATGTCTGAAATGGCATCTGGCATTTTCTTGGTTTTGGTCCAAGGGAAGAGCTGAAGGCTTTGATGTTTGGTCAGCTGGGACTGCATTGTTTCTACAATTCTGACTCTGTTGCTGTAAAAAAAACTAGAATGGAGTAGAGTAGAGTAAGAGTAGAGTAGAATAGAATAGAATAGAATAGAGTAGAATAGAATCTTTATAAATAGAATATAGAATTAAGAATAGAATAGAATATAGAATTAAGAATAGAATAGAATATAGAATTAAGAATAGAACAGAATATAGAATTAAGAATAGAATAGAATAGAATAGAATAGGAATAGAATATAGAATTAAGAATAGAATATAGAATTAAGAATAGAATAGAATATACACAATAGAATAGAACAGAACAGAACAGAATAGAATAGAATAGAAAAATTCAAAATAGCACTTGATAGGCTGGCATTAAGGGAGCCAGTTTGGTCTAGTGGTTAAGGCATCAGGCTAGAAATCAGGAGATGGTGAATTCTAGTTCCGCCTTAAGCATGGAAGCTGGGTCAGTGACTTTTGCCCAATCACCAGGCGACAGTGAGTTGTAGTCCTGCCTTAAGCATGAAAGCTGGCTGAGTGACTTTTGCCCAATCACCAGGCGACGGTGAGTTCTAGTCCCGCCTTAAGCATGGAAGCTGGCTGAGTGACTTTTGCCCAGTCACCAGGCGACGGTGAGTTCTAGTCCCGCCTTAAGCATGGAAGCTGGCTGAGTGACTTTTGCCCAGTCAGCAGGCGCCGGTGAGTTCTAGTCCCGCCTTAAACTTGAAAGCTAGCTGAGTGACTTTTGTGCCCAGTCACCAGGCGACGGTGAGTTCTAGTCCCACTTTAAGCATGAAAGCTGGCTGAGTGACTTTTGTGCCCAATCACCAGGTGACAGGGAGTTCTAGTCCCGCCTTAAGCATGGAAGCTGGCTGAGTGACTTTTGCCCAGTCACCAGGCGACGGTGAGTTCTAGTCCCGCCTTAAACTTGAAAGCTGGCTGAGTGACTTTTGTGCCCAATCACCAGGCGACGGTGAGTTCTAGTCCCGCCTTCAGCATGGAAGCTGGCTGAGTGACTTTTGCCCAGTCACCAGGCGACGGTGAGTTCCAGTCCCGCCTTCAGCAGGAAAGCTGTCTGAGTGACTTTTGTGCCCAGTCCCCAGGCAACGGCGAGTTCCAGTCCCGTCTTCAGCATGAAAGCCGGCTGGATGATTTTGGGCCAGACACGGGGAGATGGCGAATTCTAGTCCGGCCTTGTGTACAAAAGCCGGCTGGATGACTTAGCTAGCCCACCTCACAGGGTTGTTGTTCTGGAGAAAAAAAATAGGAGGAGGAGGAGGAAGGCGTGTTATGTATGTCCACCCCCTTGATCCAAGGGATAAAATAAATAAATATAATCGAAGCTCTCCCCCCCCCCCGGGGAACCTTTCCTTCGCTTCCCTAACCCGCTGTCTTCCTTCTCTTCCCTTGCAGCCCTCCGTGCTGAAGACGCTTCCTGCACCCAGATGAGCCCCCCAGGGTTGACGAGGCACTTGCGGCCCAGATAGCTGGTGGGCCCGCCCCACCCTGCCCCGCCCGGCAGAATGCCGTCCACCAGCCGAGCCGGCAGCCTGAAAGACCCGGAAGTGGCCGAGCTGTTTTACAAAGAAGATCCGGAGAAGCTCTTCACCGACCTCCGGGAGATTGGCCATGGAAGCTTTGGAGCCGTTTATTTTGTAAGGAGCCTTTATTTTGGGGGGGGGGGAGTGGGGGGGGAGGGAATTCCTGCAAGGGCACATGGGAAACTCCCTCGTCCGGCCTGCAAAGCCCTGCTTGTCCTCCACTGACGACCGCCACGGAGCCCAACGTTTCCGTTGCCCGTTCAGCAGGCTTCATCCCATTTTCACAGCCCGGTTTGGCACGGTCGTTAAAGCGGATCGCTGCGGGGGTTAAAGAGAGCCACAGTGTCCTTCAGCCAGCCTTTCCTTTCCCCGGTCGATTTAAGTCGGTTGCGCCTGGTTTTGCAACCTGATTTGGCCCGGTTGTTAAGGGAAACGCCGCAGTTGTTAAACGAATCACAGGGTCATTAAGCTAACCCGCCTATCCCCATCGGTTTTACTTGTCGGAGGCTGGCTGGGAAGGTCACGAATGGGGATCACACCAGCCTGGGATGCTGCAACTGTAGGGAATGCATGCCTCTTGCCAAATGTCTGGGTTTTGATCAGGTGGCCCTGGGGAGGCTGCAGGGATTATAAGTGTGAGATCTAGTCATAAACCCCTTTTTCAGCCGGTCACTAATAGCAATAATAACAATAACAGGAGGATCTGGAGAGACTTGAACACTGGGCGCTATCTAACAAAATGAAATTCAATGTTGAAAAAAGTCAGGTTCTACATTTAGGCAAGAAAAACCAAATGTACAGGTATGGTATAAGGGGGTACCTGGCTCAATAGTAGTAAATGTGAGAGGGACTTTGGAGCCCTAGTGGACAATCCCTTAAATGTGAGCCAGCCGTGTGCTACAGCTGCCAAAAAAGCCAACACAGTGCTAGGCTGCATCAACAAAGGGAGAGAATCAAGATCAGGTGAAGTGTTAATACCACTTTACAAGGCCTTGGTAAGGCCACACTTGGAATCCTGCATCCAGTTTTGGTCACCACAATGTAAAAAAGATGTTGAGCCTCTAGAAAGAGTGCAGAGAAGAGCAACAAAGAGGATCAGGGGACTGGAGGCTAAAACATATAAGGAACGGTTGCTGGAATTGGGTCTGTCTAGTTTAATGATGAGAAGGACGAAGGGGGACAGGATAGCAGCCTTCCAATATCTCAGGGGCTGCCCCAAAGAAGAGGGAGTCAAGCTATTCTCCAAGGAACCAGAAGGCAGGACAAGAAGCAACGGATGGAAACTAATCAAGGAAAGAAGCAACCTGGAATTAAGAAGAAATTTCCTAACAGTGAGAGCAATTAACCAGTGGAACTCCTTGCCTCCAGAAGTTGTGAATGCTCCAACACTGGAAGTTTTTAAGAAGAGACTGGACAGCTATTTGTCTGAAATGGTATAGGGGGTTGAACTAGATGACCCCCAAGGTCCCTTCCATCATCATCATCATCATTAGTGTCATAAATCACTTTTTCAGCTGGTCAGTAGTATTAATAATAACAATAATAATTACTACTATTACTACTACTACTACTACTACTACTACTTCACTAGATGAATAGTTGTAAGTTGAGCACGACGTATACTCAAAACTGGAAATGTATTAGCAGCCAAGGCTGCCTTGAGGAATTCTGGGAGTTAAAGTCCACAGGTCTTAAAGATTTACTTATAAATCTTAATATAAATCTTATTTATTAAGATTTATACAATCCAGCTAACCAAGTGATTCCGGATGGGATGCTGAAATGCAATGTATCGTCAAACCAATTCAAAACCAACACAGTGTTGTGGCTGCTGAGTAAGCCACGATAAGCGGCTGGATTATTTTTCAATAAACCTCCATGAAACTACGGCTTATCAGCAGGTGTGAACACTGTCCTATACATATTCCTGGCTTTCATGAGGATATGCTATCCAGCATTATCACCCAAGAATCTCAGTCTGATAAGCCATAATAGCTAATAGTTCATGCAGAAAACCCTTTTGCATTATTACTCTTTTGCATTTTAGTATTTAAGGCCTCACAGTTTAAGGATTGATATTATAGTATAGTTAGGCCATGCTGTGTTTTGTTGGTGTGTAACTGACAGATTGGATGCCAAATTGTGATTTTAGTATAGATTTTTATCAGTTATTTATTAGTTCATTCTAGAATTTTTAACTGGATATTCCTTGAGTGTTTTTAACTTGCTCTGGTCTTTGACTGTAATAAACATTCTATCATC
>NW_015389616.1:34044-47936 GCF_001527695.2 Protobothrops mucrosquamatus
AGAGAGATAGATAGAGAGAGAGATAGGTAGATGGATGGATGGATATAGATAGATTAGATAGATAGATAGATAGATAGATAGATAGATAGATAGATAGATAGATAGATAGATAGATAGATAGCATGTATAAATGGATGAATGGATGAGAGATGATGGATGATAGAGGAATGATAGAGATAGACTGACATGGAGGGATGGATGGAGAGAAATAGGATGGATGGATGGAAATTGAATGGATGGATAGCTAGATATGGTAGGAAAGGAAGGAAGGAAAATCATACAGTGATAGATGATAGAGATGATAATAATAATAATAATAATAAATAATAATAATAATAATAATAATAATAATAATAATAATAATAATAATAATAATAATAATAATAATAATAATAATAATAATAATAATAATAATAAAGTTGGAAGGGACCTTGGAGGTCATCTAGTCCAACCCCCTGCTCAGGCAGAAAACCTTATACCATTTCAGACAGGTGGCTGTCCAGTCTCTTCTTAAAAACTTCCAGTGTTGGAGCATTCACAGCTTCTAGATAGATGGATGTATACATGGATGGATGAGAGATATGGTGGATGAATGAGAGAGAGAGAGAGAGAGAGAGAGAGAGAGAGAGAGAGAGAGAGAGAGAGAAACAGATAGATGATGAATGGGTGGATGGATGAGATGAGATGAGATGATGGAAGATGATAGGTAGATAGATAGATAGATAGATGATAGATAGATAGATAGATAGATAGATAGATAGATAGATAGATAGATAGATAGATAGATAGATAGATAGATAGATAGATAGAAGGATGGATGTATAAATAGATGGATGAGAGATATGGTGGATGAAAAAGGAAAGAAAGAAAAGAGGGAGGAAGGAAGGGAGAAAAAGGGAAGGAAAGGAAAAAATAAGGGAGGGAGAAAAAGTGAAGGAAGGAAGGAAAGAAAGAGAAAGAAAGATGTTTCTCTTTTATTCAGAGGAGAGCGATGTGTGCCAGGAGAATGAAATTAGACACTTTCTGAATTTTTGACATGGCCAGCCCTCCAAAATTTGCCATCACTGATCTAATACCTTGACTGCAAAGTTAGAAGAAGAGGCAATTTTGTCAGAAATAAATATAATATATTACAACGAAACATTGAATATGTTTATAAGGAAACCGAGAGACTGGAGTTTTGGCAAAACCAAGCGACACAGAGGGCAAGTTTAAATTTGGAAGTAAGCGATCCCTGTGGATCCATGGCTGAAGAGAAGTCCTTCCTTTCTGCACGCCGATGTGTTATTTTATGTCTGGTAGCAGCCCTTACCTTCTCGGCGGAGGGAATAACAGGAGCCAACTACGAGAAGGAGAGCGGATATCTAATATGACACGTATTAACAGCAGCAAGAATTGTATTTGCCCAATATTGGGAAAAATGAAAACTTACCAACTGAAGAAGTACTAATTAAAAACAATTCTAGAGTGCGCAGAAATGGATAGATTGACTTTAGAGATTAAAGAGAAACAAAATTCGGTGTACTTTAGAACCTGGGATAATTTTTTATCAATGGCTAGAAAAAACGATTCAGAGAGATAGGAATGTGATGTGTAATTTTGAGTACATACCAGCAAGAAGGACGACATGGAGTGATTAACTAATATTGCCTAAGGCAGGGGTAGGCAACCTTGGCTCTTTTATGACTTGTGGACTTCAACTCCCAGAATTCCTCAGCCAGCATGGGGGAACTATGGCTCCCTTCATGACTTGTGGACTTCAACTCCCAGAATTCCTGAGCCAGCATGGGGGAACTATGGCCCCTTCATGACTGGTGGACTTCAACTCCCAGAATTCCTGAGCCAGCATGGGGGAACTTGGAAACCTCTCCCTTTTCCCTCAGCATGGCTGGCTCAGGAATTCTGGGAGTTGAAGTCCACGAGTCATCAAGGGAGCCATAGTTCCCCCATGCTGGCTCAGGAATTCTGGGAGTTGAAGTCCACCAGTCATAAAAGAGCCACGGGTACCTACCCCTGGCCTAAGATAATTAACCATATTTCGGTTAGATCACCTTACACTCCCTTTTAAGTTTTACTGCCCTCTTAGGAAGCTTCTTCTCTTCCACAGAAATGGCAGGATATCGTGAAGGAAGTTAAGTTCCTCCAGCGGATTAAGCATCCGAACAGCATAGAGTACAAAGGCTGCTACCTGCGGGACCACACAGCATGGGTAAGCCGACGTTGGTTTTATTCATTTCGTTTTGCCAGTATCCCACCTTTATTATTTTTATAAACAAGGCCGCGAACCTATCTAAGGCTCCTTTCCCCTCCCCGGAACAACAGCCCTGTGAGGTGGGTTGGGCTGAAGAAAGAGGGATTGGGCTAAAGTCACGCAGCTGGCTTTCATGCGGAACTAGAACTCACCATCTCCCGGTGATTGGCCCAAAGTCACCCAGCCGGCTTTCATTCTAAGGTAGGACTAGAACTCACCGCCTCCTGGTGATTGGCCCAAAGTCACCCAGCTGGCTTTTATGCCTAAGGCAGGACTAGAACTCCCAGTCTCCTGGTGATTGGCCCATTCTAAGGCAGGACTAGAACTCACCATCTCCTGGTGAATGGCCCAAAGTCACCCAGCTGGCTTTTATGCCTAAGGCAGGACTAGAACTCCCAGTCTCCTGGTGATTGGCCCATTCTAAGGCAGGACTAGAACTCACCATCTCCTGGTGAATGGCCCAAAGTCACCCAGCTGGCTTTCGTGCCTAAGGCAGGACTAGAACTCATCGTCTCCTGGTGATTGGCCCAAAGTCACCCTGCTGGCTTTCATGCCTAAGGCAGGACTAGAACTCCCAGTCTCCTGGTGATTGGCCCATTCTAAGGCAGGACTAGAACTCACCGTCTCCTGGTGATTGGCCCAAAGTCACCCAGCTGGCTTTCATGCTTAAGGCAGGATTAGAACTCTAGGCTCCTGGTGATTGGCCCATAGTCACCCAGCCAGAGTTCTAGTCCCACGTGAGTCTTGAAAGTCAGCTCGGTGACTTTGGATCAGTCACTCTCAGCCCAACCCACCTCACAGGAGTGTTGTAGAGAAAACAGTAGGAGACGGCAATATTAGCTACGTTCACCACCTTGAGTTATTTATAAAAATAACAAAGTCGGGATATAAATAAAACTTTAAAACAAATAAAAATAAGCGCGACAATATCGGATGCAGAGAGACTGTATTTGTATGTAGAACAAAGTGGTGAAAATGAAAGACAGCTGCGGCTTTGAAAACTATTGTCACAAATCTTTCTTTCTTCACCCTCCTAACCCTTGGTTTTCCTTTCTGTCTGCTGCAGCTTGTTATGGAATATTGTTTAGGATCAGCATCAGATTTACTAGAAGGTGAGTCCATTTGTTTGTTTGTTTGTTTGTTTGATGAACCCTAATTCATTACATGAAAAAGCTAGGCTGGATAACTTATTAGAGACAGTTCCTCAGCGTTCAGTAAAAGTTAGATGTGTTTGTCTTGCTTACTTAATGGCAGCTTGTTGAATACACTGAATTTGTATATCTATAAACCATGGTCTGCAAGCCGCAGTTACTAAGAGATCACAATACACCAGGGGTAGGCAACCTTGGCTCTTTTATGACTCGTGGGCACTATCTAACAAAATGAAATTCAGTGGTGAAAAAGGTAAGGTTCTACATTTAGGCAAGAAAAACCAAATGCACAGGTATAGTATAGGGCAGGGGTGTCAAACTCAATTTCACTGAGGGCCGCATCAGCATTGGGGTTGCCCTTGGGGGGGGCGGGTGGGTGTGGCCAGAGTGGGTGCAGCCTACTGGGTGGGCGTGGCCAGTTCTACATCATTCGCGTCAAGGGTGCCTATGGGGGCCTGGGCAGGAGTGGGACAGATCTGAGGGTCTCTGGCAGAAGGGGGTGGGACTGGGGCAAGTGCCAAGGCATGGTCCACCGGGGCAAGTGCCAAGATGGCCACCACAAAATTGTACACTGCCTCCCGGCCGGCCAGGGCCAAGGAAGCGGGGGCCGTTTCCAGGATGGCTTCGCGGGCCACATGAAACCACTTCACGGGCCGCATCCGGCCTCCGGGCCTTGTGTTTGACATGTCTGGTATAGGGGGTACCTTGCTCAATAGTAGTAACTGTGAGAGGGATCTCGGAGTCCTAGTAGACAATCACCTAAATAGGAGCCAGCCGTGTGCTGCAGCTGCCAAAAAGGCCAACACAGTGCTGGGCTACATTAACAGAGGGAGAGAATCAAGATCACGCGAAGTATTAATACCACTTTACAAGGCCTTGGTAAGGCCACACTTGGAATACGGCATCCAGTTTTGGTCACCAGGATGTAAAAAAGATGCTGAGACTCTAGAAAGAGTGCAGAGAAGAGCAACAAAGATGATTAGGGGACTGGAGGCTAAAACATATAAGGAACGGTTGCTGGAATTGGGTATGTCTCGTTTAATGAAGAGAAGGACGAGGGGGGACAGGATAGCAGCCTTCCAGTATCTCAGGGGCTGCCCCAAAGAAGAGGGAGTCAAGCTATTCTCCAGAGCATCTAAAGGCAAGACAAGAAGCAACGGATGGAAACTAATCCAGGAGAGAAGCAACCTTAGAACTAAGGATAAATTTTATGAGTGAGAGCAATTCACCAGTGGAACTACTTGCCTCCAGAAGCAGTGAATGCTCCAACACTGGAAGTTTTTAAGAAGAGACTGGACAGCCCATTTGTCTGGAATGGTATAGGGTTTCCTGCCTGAGCAGGGGGTTGGACTAGATGACCTCCAAGGCCCCTTCCAACTCTGTTATTCTGTTATTTCACAGCCAGAATTCTGGAAGTTGAAATCACCCCTCTTAAAACATGCTGGCTGGGAAATGCTGGGAGTTGAAGTCCACCCCTCTGAAAGTTGCCAATGTTGGACACCCCTGGTTTAATGCCATCACTGCCCTGCTAACGATACCTCTCTTTCCTTCAGTTCATAAAAAGCCGCTGCAAGAAGTGGAAATTGCTGCAATCACCCACGGTGCCCTCCAAGGATTGGCCTATTTGCATTCCCACAACCTGATCCACCGGTGAGTACTTTGCTGTGTATCTCTCCTTGCATTGGTTCTTGCTCTAAGTAGCAAAATGAAATTCAACATAGAGAAAATTAAAGTTATACGCTTAGATAAGAAAATGTATTTGTCTGAAATGGTCTAGGGTTTCCTGCCTGAGCAGGGGGTTGGACTAGATGACCTCCAAGGTCCCGTCCAACTTTATTATTATTATTATTATTATTATTGTTGTTGTTGTTGCTGTTGTTAAAAACCAACTGTATAGATGTAGAATGAAACCTGGCCCAATGCCAGTAACTGCAAGAGGGACCTCGGAGTCCTAGTGGACAATCCCTTAAATATGAGCCAGCCGTGTGCTGCAGCTGCCAAAAAAGCCAACACAGTGCTGGGCTGCATTAACAGAGGGAGAGAATCAAGATCACGTGAAGTGTTAATACCACTTTACAAGGCCTTGGTAAGGCCACACTTGGAATCCTGCATCCAGTTTTGGTCACCACGATGTAAAAAAGATGCTGAGACTCTAGAAAGAGTGCAGAGAAGAGCAACAAAGATGATTAGGAGACTGGAGGCTGAAACATATAAAATGAACGGTTGCTGGAATTGGGTCTGTCTAGTTTAACGAAGAGAAGGACGAGGGGGGACAGGATAGCAGCCTTCCAGTATCTCAGGGGTTGCCCCAAAGAAGAGGGAGTCAAGCTCTTCTCCAAAGCGCCTGAAGGCAGGACAAGAAGCAACGGATGGAAACTGATCAAGGAGAGAAGCAACCTGGAACTAAGGAGAAACTTCCTGAAAGTTAGAACAATTAATCAGTGGAACGGAAGTTTCCTTCAAAAGTTGTGGGTTCTCCATCACTGGAGGATTTTCAAGAAGAGGCTGGACAATCATTTATCCAGGATAACATAGGATCTCTTGTCTGAGTAGGAGGTTGGACTAGAGGACCTCCAAGGTCCCTTCCAGCCCTGTTATTCTGTGTTCTGCTTGTGGACCTTCTGATTGTCTGTTTTCTGCTTCTCCCTCCTGAGTTTTTTAGGCTTCCAAGAACAAATCTTGTAGTGCTGAAGTGGCCTGGCAGGGCCCGCAGAGATTGAAAGGGGCCTAAAGAGAGGCACACACCCAGATACAAATAAATTCCATTTTGCAGAGCCAGAGCGAAGCGTCAGCCCCGTTTATTGGCATATTTTAAAAAAGGGTGTCTTTTTTTTTTTAGAAATAACTTGTGAAACAAAAATTTAGCTTTTAGAAAATCACCCACCCGGGTGCAAGTTAAAGACAAGTAGGGCTCAACATACGACCACAATTTCTGTCGCTAAGCAAGGCAGTTGTTGAGTTGAGCTTTGCCCTATTTTACGATGTTTCTTCCCACATCCTACAGTTGTTCAATTAGTCACACCGTTGTTAAGTGAATTCGGTTTCCCCATTGACTTTGCTGGTCAAAAGATCACAAAGGAAGGGGATCACGTGACCCTGGGACGTTGCAAGTGTCATAAATACGAGTCAATGGCCAAACATCCGAATTTCGATCACGTGACCAGGGGGATGTGTCAACGGTCGTGTGAAAAACGGTCATAAGTGCCGTTGTAACGTTCAGTGGTCACTAAATGAATGGTTGTAAGCTAAGGACTGCCTGTACTGTCTTTTTTTCCCCATTCCGTGGATAAACCTGTGGCTTGCCTTCCTTTCGTTCCCAGGGATATCAAGGCGGGGAACATTCTACTGACGGAACCAGGCCAGGTGAAGCTTGCTGATTTTGGATCGGCTTCCATCGCGTCCCCTGCCAATTCGTTTGTGGGGACTCCCTACTGGTAAGCAAGGGGTTCCCCCTGGAGTTAGAGCGCCATGATTGGCAGGAGGGAAGAGAGAATGGGATGGGATGGGATGGAATGGAATGGAATAGAATAGAATAGAATAGAATAGAATAGAATAGAATAGAATAGAATAGAATAGAATAGAATTATGGACTAGACTAGACTAGACTAGACTAGCCTATAGAATAGAATAGAATAGAATAGAATAGAATAGAATAGAATAGAATAGAATAGAATAAGAGAATAGAGAATAGAGAATAGAGAATAGAATAGAATAGAATAAGAGAATAAAGTAAGAGAATAGAGAATAGAATAGAATAAGAGAATATAATAGAATAGAATTATAGACTAGACTAGACTAGACTAGACTAGAGAATAGAATAAGAGAAGAGAATAGAGAATAGAATAGAATAGAATAGAATAGAATAGAATAGAATAGAATAGAATAGAATTATGGAGTAGACCAGTGGTGGCGAACCTATGGCACGCGTGCCAGAGGCGGCATTCAGAGCCCTGGCACCCTCCTGGCACCTGGCGATAAATAAGTGGGTTTTGGGTTGCAGTTTGGGCACTCGGTCTCTAAAAGGTTCGCCATCACTGGACTAGACTAGGGAATAGAATAGAATAGGAATAGAATAGAAATAGAAATAGAATAGGAATAGAATAGAATAGAATAGAATAGAATAGAATAGAATAGAATAGAATAGAATAGAATAAAGACAGGTGTGTCAAAGTCAATTTCGTTGAGGGCCGCATCAGCATTGCGGTTGCCCTGGGGGGGACAGGATGGGTGTGGCCTACTGGGTGGGCGTGGCCAGCTCTACATTGTTCGCGTCAAGGATGCCTGTGGGGGTCTGGGCAGGAGTGGAGCAGATCTGAGGGTCTCTGGCAGAAGGGGGTGGGACCGGGGCAAGCGCCAAGGCATGGTCCATTTCCTCATTCCTCACAAAGGGTGACACCTGCCCAGCATGCACCCAGGGGAGTGGGGCCTACACGGCAGGGGCCGGTTCCTCGCTGTTTCCGGACGGCCTTGTAGAGCTAAGACTGAATGCGTTTCGGCATAGATGGCCACCACAAAATTGTACATTGGCTCCCGGCCGGCCTGGGCCAAGGCCAAGGCAGCGGGGGCCGTTCCCTCACTGTTTCCAGGACGGCTTCGCAGGCCACGTGAAACCACTTCGCGGGCCGCATCCGGCCCCCGGGCCTTGTGTTTGACATGTCTGGAAGAATAGAATAAGAGTAGAGTAGAGTAGAGTAGAATAGAATAGAATAGAATAGAATAGAATAGAATAGAATAGAATAGAATAGAATAGAATAATAATAGAATAATAATAGAATAATAATAGAATAGAATAATAATAGAATAGAATAGAATAGAACAGAACAGAACAGAACAGAACAGAACAGAATAGAATAGTCTGGTCCCCCTTGAATGCTGTTGAACTTCACCAAGTATTAAACCTGCCCCAATCTGATCCCTTAGGAAATAAAAGCCTTTGATTCAATTTGGTTAAAGCACAGGGTTCTTTTACTAAGAATGTTGGTTGCAGTAAAGTCAAGCCAGCTCTGAAATCTCCCACGCTCACTAGATATCAAAATACAGTGTAGGTTTGCCCACAGCCCATCCCTCTCCCCCCATCCTGTGACCCGTCCATTTCCAGCCAACCGGAGCTCGCCAAAGTGTTTTGAGAATTCCGAGATGTTTGGGGGTAATCCGCGCATTTCTCGGGGCGCCCGGCCATGGGGTGCGGGTGCAAACAGGATCCGGCCGCTCTGGTTCTTAACCATCTGTCATTCCCCTCCCTCCCAGTTTCCTATCACGAAAACACAAAGCTTTGTTCCCCTTTCATCTTTCCCTCTTCCTTCCCGCTTTCATTCTTCCTCCCCTTCTCCCCCCTTTCAGCTTTTGATGCCAGGGTGCCTGTGAGGCGCCAAGCCGAACCAGGCAGAGCCGACACCAAGTCTCCTCCGGGTGCAAACTGCCAATCTGGGAGGATTCCTGTGTAAAAGGCAGGAACAGTAAAATAGCTAATGGAACTCTTTGCTTGTGGATCTGGTTGTTTGCAACTCTTCAAAGAACTTTGAGACATCGTTTACCCTAAAGAATCTTTTATTCGAGTAGCATAATATCGGCACTAGATAATCGAAGCCAAAAACTAAATTCCCCTCCCCTGAGCACACAGTATCAAAGCACAATTCCCTCCTCCAATTCACAGCCATAAATCACATTCCCCAATTAGTTTGAAATGCAGGCTTCCCCTCCAGTTCTCCAGCCCGCCATTCCTTATCATCTCTTATTTCAAAAGCCCTGAATTCATACACTATCACAGTGGTCGCAAACCTATGGCACGCGTGCCAGAGGCGGCACTCAGAGCCCTCTCTGTGGGCACGCACACCATGCCCTGGAGATGGCAACCATCCCTCTTCAACCAGCTGCTCGCTAACTTGCCGAGGTCCCACATGGCCGGATGTATCCCACACCCATGCGCTCACTGGCCGCTGTGTGCGGGGCCGATGGTTTCAGGCAGCAGCCACCCCGGCCCCTGCTTCACCTTGCCCTGTGACAATGGCACCCCCGCCCTGCCTCGCCTTGCCTCACCCCGCAGGACGAGCCTCCTGCCCACCGCCCCACCTGCCAGAGACCCCCTGGATTTCCCCCAACCCTGCCCGGTCCCCACAGGCGTCCCTCCCCAGGAGCAACATCAAGGTGATCAGGCCCACCTTGGCCACACCCACCCAGTCTGCCATGACCACCACAGCCACGCCCACCCAGTGGGCCACGCCCACCCCGCACCCGGCGATAAATAAGTGGGTTTTGGGTTGCAGTTTGGGCACTCGGTCTCTAAAAGGTTCACCATCACTGCACTATTACAATATTGTTATGTCTAACTATAATAATAATAATGATGATGATAAAGTTGGAAGGGACCTTGGAGGTCATCTAGTCCAACTCCCTGCTCAGGCAGGAAACCCTATACCATTTTGGACAAATGGCTGTCCAGTCTCTTCTTAAAAACTTCCAGTGTTGGAGCATTCACCGCTTCTGGAGGCAGGTTGTTCCACTGGTTAATTGTCCTCACTGTCAGGAAGTTTCTCCTAGGTTGCTTCTCTCCTTGGTTAGTTTCCATCCGTTGCTTCTTGTCCTGCCTTCAGGGGCTTTGGAGAATAGCTTGACTCCCTCTTCTTTGGGGTAGTCCCTGAGATACTGGAAGACTGCTATCCTGTCCCCCCTCGTCCTTCTCTTCGTTGAACTAGACATACCCAATTCCAGCAACCGTTCCTTATATGTTTTAGCCTCCAGTCCCCTAATCCTTTGTTGCTCTTCTCTGCACTCTTTCCAGAGTCTCAACATCTTTTTTGCATCGTGATGACTAACTCCCATCACATTCCTCCTCCTCCCCCCCCAGCATCCTCTAATTCTAAGAGTAAAGCATTAGAAAGAACAAGGCTGCATCTCCATCTGTTGTCAAAGCAAGAATGTCCTGATGTGAGCAGCGTTGACCCTAACGTTGTGCGTTTCTTCGTTTGCTTTTCAGGATGGCCCCCGAAGTGATCCTGGCCATGGACGAAGGGCAGTACGACGGTAAAGTTGACGTGTGGTCCCTTGGGATCACCTGCATCGAATTAGGTGAGCCCTGCGGGTCTCCTTGGGTCCCCCAGCTGAGGCTTTGTTTCTTCCCGCTCCTTTACAAATCAGCCATCGACAGGCACACAGAGATAAACGACGTCTGCATGCCGCTTAAAAGAGAAAAGCCAAAAAGGGAACAAAATGACCCAAATGCCTCCTCACCAGCACCCAACACCCCGATTGGCAGAGAATAACACCAAGATTAACACTCGACTAAGAATCAAGGAGTAAACAACACCCCACTCAAGGAGCCACCAATAGCACTTAGACTTATATACCGCTTCACGGCGCTTTTACAGCCCTCTCTAAGCAGTTTTACAGAGTCAGTCTATTTGCCCCCAACAATCTGGGTCCTCGTTTTACCGACCTCGGAAGGATGGAAGGCTGAGTCAACCTGGAGCCGGTCAGGATCGAACTTCCTGGGTGTGGTCAGAGTCAGCCTGCAATGCTGCATTCTAACCACTGCACCACCACGGTAGGAAAGAAAGATAGAGAGGAAAGGAGAGAGAGAGGGAGGAAAGAAAGAAAGAAAGAAAGAAAGAAAGAAAGAAAGAAAGAAAGAAAGAAAAGAGAAAGAAGAGAAGGAAGAAAAGGGAGGAAGAGAAGAGGGAAGGAAGGAAAAGGGAGGGAAGGAAGGAGAAAAATGGAAGGGAGGAAGGAAGGAAGAAGGGAAAAGGGAAGGAGAGAAAAAAGGAAGGAAGGAAGAATAGCAATACCACTTAGACTTATATACCGCTACACAGTGCTTTACAGACTTCTCTGAGCGGTTTAGAGAGTCAGTGTATTGCCCCCCAACAATCTGGGTCCTCATTTTACCGATCTCATAAGGATGGAAGGCTGAGTCAACCTGGAGCTGGTCAGGATCGAACTTCCTGGCTGTGGGCAGAGTCAGCCTGCAATGCTGTATTCTAACCACTGCGACATCAGGATTTCCTTCCTTCTCCTTTCCTCGCTCCCTCCTTCCCTCCAATAGCATTTAGACTTATATGCCGCTTCTGAGTCCTTTACAACAGGGGTCCCCAACCCCAGGGCCATGGGCTAGTACCGGGCCCCAGCATGCCAGCAACCAGTCTGCACAAACGACCAAAGCCCCATCTGCAGGATGCAGGCAGCACACAAAACCACACACCGTCCGGTCCGCGGAAAAACCTCTCTCCATGGAACCAGTGGTCCCTGGTGCCCAAAAGATTGAGGACCTCTGCTTTACAGCCCTCTCTGAGCTGTTTACAGAGTCAGCCTATTTTCCCCCAACAATCTGGGTCCTCATTTTACCGACTTCGGAAGGACGGAAGGCTGAGTCAACCTGGAGCCGGTTAGGATCGAACTTCCTGGCTGTGGGCAGAGTCAGCCTGCAAAGCTTCATTCTAACCACTGCACCACCAACTTAGACAAACAATCAAATGGTAAACAGAAACGAACTACCCCCCGAGAACGAACTACCCCCCGAGATCCGGACGATTCCGGATCTCCTAACCTTCCGCCGCGCCCTCAAGACATGGCTTTTTCAACAAGCGGGACTGACCTAAGGTGAATTTTAAATAGGGATAATTTTTAATGATTTTAAATAGTCACAGCCACTAATATTTGGGTTTTAATTGGTTTTTAGAAGGGGTAATTCTGTATATTGTTTTAACATGCTGTGAGCCGCCCTGAGTCCCATGGGGAGAAGGGCGGCATATAAATTTTGTAAAAAAAAAAAAAAAAAAAATAGGGAACCTCCAAGAACTCTTTCATTGACACTGATTGACCAAGCCACTGGTCCAGAGGTCCCCAACCTTTGGGGCACCAGGGACCACCGGTTCCGTGGAGAGAGGTTTTTCCATGGACCGGAGGGTGTGTGGTTTTGTGTGCTGCCTGCATCCCGCAGATGGGGCTTTGCTTGTTTGTGCGGCCCGGTTGCTGGCATGCCGCAGCCCGGTACCGGTCCACAGACCTGGGGTTGGGGACCCATGTACCAATATATGAAATGATAGCAAACCCCACTCCCTATTAGCATTGATGCTGTTACCTAGTTGGGTAATGAAATGTCCACGAGAAAGCACGTAAGATCAGCAAGACTAGAGGACCCACAGTCGTCCTCCTCTTCTTCCTCCTCCTCCTTCCCTCCCTCCCTCTTTTTTTTTGGGTTTTATTTGTTAAATTGCTCTGCCGTCCATCTCTCCACCAAACGAATGTTCAGCTTGGAACACCATAAATAACAGAATAAAACAGGTGTCTTCCAACTTGTCCCTTTGATGACTTGTGGACTTCAACTCCCAGAATTGTGCCTGGCTGAGGAATTCTGGGAGTTGAAGTCCACAAGTCATGAAAGGGCCAAGTTGGAAGACCCCTGCTTGTGGACTTTGACTCCCAGAATTCCTCAGCCAGCGTTCCTGACTGAGGAATTCTGGGAGTTGAAGTCCACAAGTCATCAAAGGGGCCAAGTTGGAAGACCCCTGACTTAAAGCATCCTGGCTGAGGAATTCTGGGAGTTGAAGTCCACAAGTCATGAAAGGGCCAAGTTGGAAGACCCCTACTTGTGGACTTCAACTCCCAGAATTCCTCAGCCAGCGTGCCTGGCTGAGGAATTCTGGGAGTTGAAGTCCACAAGTCATGAAAGGGCCACGTTTGAAGGCCCCTGGAATAAAACAATGATACGATTAAAACATCAGACATTAAAAAGCCAGAGCCCTAAAATTAATACTAAAAAGGATAAGATCTGACCTTCGTTCTCTAAATTGGAGCCTCAACCCCCAGGATGTGGACCGGTACCGATCAATGGCAGGTTGTAAACTGGGCTACGCGAGCGACGGGCGAGGGCGCGAAGCTTCAGTTCCACCCACGCAGGATTCGGTCACACCCACGCAAAACCATCCTCCTCGCCCCCACCGCTACCAGTCCGTGGAACCCCAAAGGTTGGGGACCACTACTCTAAATCACCACGGCCCACCGAGCTGTTTAGCACAACAACCTGTTTTAAGAGGGGGCAGTTTCCTGGCTGGGGTCAAAGGTCAAAGTGGGAGATGCTTGTGTTTGTGGCTCTTTCTCATTCCCCCCTCCCCCCCTAGGGTCTCGGGGACAGGAGGGGGGGCAATGGGGGCGAGAGAGGAGGCGTCCGCAGCAGCAGGGTCTAAAGCCCCCCCCTTTTCTCTTTCGCACAGCGGAACGGAAGCCTCCGTTGTTTAACATGAACGCCATGAGTGCCTTATATCACATAGCGCAGAATGAATCCCCCCTCCTCCAGTCCAGCGAGTGGTGAGTCGGGAGAGGGTCTCGCCGGGGCGGGGAGGGGGAGTGGAAGAGGTTGGGGATTGAGCTCTGGGCACATTGTGGGAGCAGCCCCCTCAGATTGGCTGGCTTATCTGTCTATCATCTTCCTACCTACCTACCTACCTACCTACCTATTCTCTCTGTCTCTCTCTCTGTCTCTCTCTCTCACACACACA